>NC_138150.1:16949155-17056655 GCF_964199315.1 Orbicella franksi | reverse complement strand
GTACTTCATTTACACCATTAGGTGGGTGCAATCCTTGTGCATTCATAACAGTCAAAGCAAATTCCTTGAACTCTTCACTGCAATCTGCCGGGCACATGGTTGATTCATCAATGAATTCCTCAAGTTCCTGGGGATTAACAGGTACTTTGTAGTCTTCAGAGTTGTATAGGTGGGGAACTGGTGGAGAAGAAAAAACATGCAGTCTGGTCTTCCTCTTGGATAGCTGCTATTTGCAAACTTGCTTGGAGCTATAAGATGTTGGTTCCACATCTCGGCAACTTGATGGAGCTCATTTCTCAATATTTGCATGAAACAAAATCGAACACATTCCAAGTGCACTGGGTCTGAATTGTTAAACAAACATAGGTCTGACAAATCTTTGAAAAAAGAAATCCACCAGCCAGGACCATCCTTTACAAATTGTGACCAATAGGATTCGATTCTTTGATTTGCAGTAGATCTGCCAATAATAAAACATCCCGGGCCAGCATATTCATCGTTGTGGGATGACCCGAGGAATGTATGAGGTGCCTCAATTGTGCTGTTTTCAGTCCCATCATCAGATCTAATTTTCCTGGGTACACCACCTAATTGCTTCACAGCATCAAGGTAGTACTTAGCAATTACTTCTGAGTTCTCATTTGTGGGGCCCACCTCCAACCAGAGAAGTCTTCTTGAAAACCCGTCGATACAGCAATGCGCACTGAACCCAAAAGGCTTCAATTTGTCATGGCCATCAGTATGCCAAACAAAATTTGGTCTATTTATTTATTTATTTATAAAGCTTCGGCCTTCTATTACAGATAAATAAAAAGAAAAAGAAGAGGAAGCAAAAAACAAACAAACAAACAAACCAAAAAAAACAACAACAACGAAAAAAAAAAAAAAAACAGACAGCAAAACAAAACAAAATGGCCAGGGGAGCCGCTACAGCTTAGTCAATTACAGCAGCCCCCTTATTGGTCCTTTTGCTTGATACGCTCTGCGACGTAATCTCTTCTTTCGCCTGCTTTCTACGCCATCAGGATCAATTTCCCTGAGAAGAGTCATGATCCTCGCTCTTTTGACAATAATTCCCTTCATTCTGAGCCGTGCCCACATCTTGCGGTATCCCACAAAACAACCACCTCTACCAAGTTCCTTCTCGATGGCACTCAATTAATCATCAGAGACGAAACTTCTTCTTGATAATCCTTATAAGAGGTAAGCCTTCTCTTTTTAGTTGACAAGCTAATGTTTATGCCATGGAGCTTCAAAAACTCAAGTATTTCGAGGTTGTTGTAGCCTCGTTTGAAATACTGCGATACAAGCTCCAAGGAATCTTCAGGACAACCATCACTTCCTCTCATACATGGTGTATATACTGGCAAAGGCATGTTCTACCTTACAAATTCAGTTGCACACAAAATGGCTGTGCTAAAATTTCCGCCTTTTTATCGGTCTGAGAGAGACTGGTAACGTCTCACAAGATTAAAACTAGATTGTAAAAAATTGAAACTGGACTGTGGGTAGAATAACACTAGACGGCAAAAAATTAAAACTGGACTGTGCAAAATTAAAACTGGACTGTGAAAATTAACACCGGACTGTGAAAATTAAAACTGGACTGTGAAAATTAAAACTGGACTGTGAGCCTCCAGGGCCATCGTAAATTTCACTGCTTTAGTTGTGTGTATAACTGCGATGATCAATCATATTTTCATATCTTTCTACGCAGTTCAAATATATGGTCATTCATATATTCACTTATAGAATCTATTAGAGTTATGAATAATGCTCTGAAAATTGCATATGTAAATTACATCTCGTTCTGAATATCCAAATAAAGTTTAAAGAAACGTTAATCGACTCATGTGTGGTGTTTTTCGCCTTCCTGGGCCGTCTGAAGCGTCTTTTTACGAAATTATTTTTGGCCGCAGACCGGTAAGACAATCTTGTCTCACCGGTATCCGGCCAAAAGTAATTTCGTAGAAAGACGCTTCAGTCAGGAAGAAAGAAGAAGAAAGACTCAAGACTGTTACCTACAACATATTTAGATATCATTGGCTTCCCTGACTTGTGTCAAACCCCAGGCCGACCACAGCCCAAGGGATAAATTCAGGAATACAGGAGAATTGTATATGGAATCACCCATGCTAAAAGTTTAATTTAGGGCGTGGGAAAGCAAATTTGTTAAGGGGGCTTCACCTCATAACATTTCCCTAGGGAAAATCATGAAGATTGGTTCACCCAGTGAGTTTTACAATCCTCCAGATCAGCCTGCGGTCAATTGCAGAAGGAAGCTAATGATGTAAATATATATACATGATACACGTGTATAAATCAGTCAAACCTCTCTACAGTGACCATCCTGTGGACAGATAAAAGTGGCCGTTATAGAGAGGTGGCCATTATGCGGAGGCAGGGGTGTAATATGGCCGATGACAGAAATCAGATCGATCATGTGCCGATCCGAAGAAGATTCAGGAGATCGCCACTTGATGTCAGAACACAGCAAGGAGCAGACGCGGCAAGTGACCATCACCTTGTCCGATGCAAGATACGCCTGAAGCTGGCAAGGAACAGAAAGAAACAAATGTCAAGGACCATCTACGACAGTGCAAAGCTAAAAGATCCATTGCACAAGCGGAACTTCAGCATAGCCCTGAAGAACCGCTTTGAGGCTCTAAACAGTGATCACCAAAGCGTGGATGGTGCATGAACAGGGTACAAAGACATCTATCACACGACGGCGACTGAAACACTTAGACAAAGAGCAAGGTCTCGGAAGTACTGGTTGAGCCCCTCCACCTGGAACTGTATCAAAGAACGACGGAAATTAAAACAGACCATTTTGAACTCCCGCTCGGAACGAGTGAGGGAAAACAGACAGCGGATGTACCAAACGAAAGACCAGGAAGTGAAAAAGAGAGCACGAGCAGACAAGAGGAAAGCCTTAGAGAGAGTCGCGGAAGAGGCGGAAAGAGCATCGCACCAAAACAATCTGAAAGAGCTCTACACCAAGACGAAGCTACTAAGTGGGTGCCTCAAGAAGCCAAGCACTGGAATACGGACGAAAGATGGTAAAGTCATCACCACAGAGGAAGAAGTGCTTGAAAGGTGGGAAGAGCACTTCTATGAGATCTTGAATGTGGCCTGTGAAGGAACTGATCTTCCTGAAGGGTGTCAGCTCGGTGACTGCGAAGATCCCATAGAGATGGGCACTGGCCCCTTTATAATCCAAGAACTGAGACAAGTCACATGTCGGCGGAAGAACGGTAAAGCACCCGGTGTGGATAACATAAGTGCAGAAATGCTAAAAGCCAGCCCAACAATTGCCCTGGACCAGCTTCTGAATATCTGCAATTAGACTCTTGATCCGGTGTAAAGCACCATCTGACTGGAAGAGAGCTCTCTTGGCCAAAATACCCAAGAAAGGTGACCCGTCTATTTGTGACAACTACCGAGGGATACCCATACTTTCAGTACCATACAAAGTCTTCTGCAGAATGCTCCTGATGAGGATGCAGGAAGGAGTCGAGAAGAAATTACGACAAGAACAGGCTGCCTACCGAAGAGGAAGAGGGGCAACTGAACAGATTTTCATCCTTAGGAATATCTTACAACAGAGTGCTGAATGGCAAACACCCTTGTACATTGGTTTCATCGATTTCAAGAAAGCCTTTGATAGTGTGAGAAGAGACAAGCTCTGGAACATTCTCAGGCATTATGTATCAACACCACCAAGACAAAGGTGCTACGAACAAACGCCAAGGTCACCGACACGATTTCCATTGATGGCTTAGGTCCAGTTCAGACGCCGAACTTTTCATGAGCCGAATTTAATTCGAATTTGGACCGACCCAAATTATCAAAAGTACTCCTGTTGATTCAGACGTCGAACTTAATTTAGTTTGAACCAAAACACATCGAAACATCAGCGGTTTTCAGGCAAGGTGTATGCATTAGGTTCGGCACATGAAAAGTTCGACGTCTGAATTAAATCCGTTCGAAAGCCGAAATTCCCGGCTGAGCTAGGCGGGAAGAACGGCTGAGCCGTTCCAAATTCAAATAGCCGTTTTTAACTGATTCAGACGCCGAACTTTTCATGTACTTAATTCAACGTATTAGGTTCGGCTCATGAAAAGTTCGGCGTCTGAACTGGGCCTTAGAAGTGTAAAATGGGGTCGACTAGCCTACACGAACTTCTACGGTTCATGACATTTGTACATTTGCCGTTCTCTGTTCTGTCACTCGACCTTTTTTGTCGCTTCACTCGTGTTTATGAAGGGCACTTCATGTGGTGTTATAAGGAGGAATGTTTAGTGGAGGTGAGCCTTTAGATCGTGCTATAGCAAATTTCTATAGGTCATAGGTCTGCATGATTTCCGCTGTTATCTGCATGTCGCTTCGTCGAGTTTGACACCTCTGTAATTTGCCATGTGTTTATGCATTGTTTTGGCTCGTTTCTATTGCAAGCTATATTTTTAAGTCCTCAAGTATTTGCTTTCAAGGGACAAAATACGAAATTTACCGTGAACATGTTGCTCACTTTCATTCTATTTTGTGACGAACAAGCACAAAGGTCACCGACATGATTTCCATTGATGGCTTAGAATTTGAAGACATCAACTCCTTCATCTACCTAAGTGCCACAGTCCTCGGAGCCGGTGGGTCGCACGAAGACATCTCACGCAGGCTGTCAATCGCAAGAAGAGCATATGCCACTCTAAATCCCGTCTGGAGGTTTAAGACATACAGCAAGCACACCAAGCTGAGAATCTTCAAGAGCTGCGTGATCTCTATTCTCCTGTATGGCGCTGAGATGTGGAGAGTTACATCAACAGACACGGAGCGCCTGGATGTCTTCCATCGAAAATGCTTAAGAATCCTTGGCATATTTTGACTGAACACCATCTCCAACCGTGAACTCTTTATGAAAGAGCTAGAGAGGGTCCCATCTCAGAAACGTTGAAGGTCAGACGATGGAGATGGATCGGTCACGTTTTGAGGAGAGAGAAAGATAACAACTGCAGAGTTGGCTCACCTGGACCCCTGGAGGCAAGAGAAGGCCCGGCAGACCAAAGATCACTTGGAGGAGAACCATTGAAGCCGAACGGAAAGATCTGGGATGGACAAGTTGGAATGGGGTTGAGCAGATAGCTCAAGACCGTACGTGATGGATGGCACTTGTTGTTGCGTGGCCTTATGCTCCACTCACGAAGGGGCGAAGAGGATGAGTGAGTGAGTGAGTGAGTGAGTGAGGGGTGTAATATGACACCTGCTTTTTCAGGGGGTACAACATTTTGATATTAGAAAACAGTCCTAAGAAAATATGCGCGCTGACTGGTTAAAAATCGTCTTCTATAACTCGATAGAAACACAGAACTACACGCAATGATGGCGCGAGCAGAGATAAATTTACACTTTGATACTCACTATCTATCACAGAATAGATAGTGAGTAGCGTAGCCAATCAGAAAACGACATTCGTGATAGAACGCTAGTAGATTTTTACTAAAACTCGATAGAAACACGGGACATGTTTTCTATTTCTTAATTAAAAATATTGCTTTGCTATTGTACCAATGACATGTGGTACAGATCAAGTTTTGTGTCCTTTTACAATGTAAAATGGGGTTTTGTAAATACCATCTGTCAGTCATTGATTAGCTGGCCATTGTAGAGAGGCTATTTTGGTAGTTTGAGACCTGCTTTAGTGGTCATTGCTGTTGTGGAGAGGTGGCGGTTGTAGAGAGGTTGAAATAAGAGTGAATGTATGGACCATCTGCCAGGGCAAAAAAAGTGGCCGTTGTAGAGAGCTGGTGTGGCGTTATGTAATATGTCACGTTATGTAACCGAGTGTGTGACATTATGACGTCAACAAAATCACGTAATATGCGAGAGTCCCGGCGACCTCGTGCGAGATATGTTTTTGTACGGTACTTTTACAGTCGGCCGACATATTGTATGACTGTGGGTGTTCATAGTCGGTCGGATTATTAACTGGTTCCAGCACAATAAAGGACAATTCGCTATTTAAAGCGGACAACACTGGCCATTGTAGGGAGGTGGCTGTTAGTGGAGGTTTGACTGTAATAATGTTACACATTATGTTACTTATTAATTTTTTGCTGAATGATTTGACACTGTATGGAAGTCTTGAGATGACATCTCTGCTGTAACGTTGTGACAAGTGCTTAGAAATAAATTTGCATTATATTGATTTGCTCAGGCTTGTCATGACCAGTTATTGTTTGGAAAAGAGGTCACACGTGACAAATGAAGAGAGCAAAAATTAGTGTGTGATGCATGGAGAGCTATTGATTTAAACAACATGATTTGTGGATTTCTGAATAAATAATAGGCTCGATTACCAGCTACTGTTCGGGAATGAGCCCACACTCCTCTCACGTAGGCGAGCAATACAGACCAGACTCAAGAGAGTGGCAGAAATCAAGGCTATGAATAAATCTACTGTTTTTTCTTTATAAATATATCTAATTCATAGGCATTGAGATGAAACAATGTCTTTGCTGCATCTTCATATTATTTTCTCCTATATCTCAGCTTTATACAGGTGTCTTGAGATGATGTCTTTACAGTGGCTTTGGAGTGAAGCCACATCCCATGTGGTTAAGTAATATCCCCATACAATGAATGGAATGAGAGAAACAGCTACTGTCGCAGTCCAGAAATATGCAGTTGTTTCACTAGACCTAAAATGTAGAAGAGATATATGCAGTAAATTGTGTTAGTTATATATTTTGTTTTTCCCAACCAGAATTATGCTCAGGTACCTGAGTTGGTCCAGATGCCAATAATAGTTTGCTGTAGTAGTCCTACACTACCTTTTCTGTGTATGAAACCCTAGTGTGAGACCAATCAGTTGACAGCGTTTGAGCAGAACACTCAAGTGGTACTGATTCCTACTTGCTTTAATTAGACATCATTGATAAAAACACACATCTTTGATAACCCGTTCACATCTGAGAATGGTCAAGGTCAGAGAAAACTGAGACAAACTTGAATAATGTTGTCAGAAAACTACTGAAATGAATTTCTTGCTGCTGTGACTTGCCCAATGTGTCAAGCCTTACATCTGAAGATCTCACTTAGAGTGTCTGAAGTTGTAGTGATCTTTATTTACCTTTTCAGTCTTGTCAGCAAGCATAGCCCCAACCAGGCTACAATGATCAAGAGCCCTGCTATTTCTCTGCCGAAGAAAACAATTTTGTTCAAGTATAGTTTCACCCCCATAATTAAAAAAGCTTAAGTCCTTTAAGACTGCATTGATATTCTATAAATTTTACAATGACTCAGGAATTTCATCATGTCAGTTGATACACGAAGAAGCATTGATTTTCATGTAAATTGCTCCAAAAATAAAATTCTTGATCCCCAAATGATGGGTCATACCCATGTTCCTCTAAATATCAGTTAGCTGTGTACTAAATATGGTGACTGAGCTAATTAAGCGAGGCCAATACAAGGTCGTGATCTACCATAGTTTCTTGTCTGTGACACATGATGAAATGATAAATGTAGAATCATAATGATTGATTAGTGGAATTAAGGTGACTTGGTTGAAATATCAAGATGAAAAACAACCCCTAGTCCAATAAAAAAAAAAATTGAAATTGCTCCCTATGGAAACTCTGAAATTTAAAATGTAATAGAGAAACTATTTTAAGAGATGATATGAAACAATATTGAGAAAACAATCATATTGATGATTGGCAATTAAAGTGTTCAATATGTCTAATGGCATGACAAGGACTGATGATGACAACGACAATGATCATGATGATGATAGACGGAACGTCATAAATCATGAGAAACCTAAACTAAATTAACTACCAGTATAAAGTGAAAACAATTAGCTTCAGTTTCCAAATGTGACATTCAAATAGCACTTGCACAAATCTGTAAAAATTAATTGTTTTCAACTTGCACAAATGTGTTAACTGTTGATTGAGATTTATTGACATGCAAAAAATTGAATTTTCTTCATTCAAATTATACTAATTGAGACAGTACAGTACTCACCTTCCTTCTTCATAATTCAGCAGATTTTTAGAACTGATCTCAGCTCTAATCAAGACAGTTATTGAGTAAAACACACCCAAAATGCAGACACCAACATGAGTGACAGCTGTCAGCTTCCACAAGAGGTGATCTTCAAAATATAAATGATCAATATACTGTCAGTAAATTATGTTAAGTTATTATTGATTTGGTGATACTCATACAGAATTTGAAGTCTTAAATTCTCTTTACAATGGGTAATGTGTGAGACAGACTAGCATTTTGTTTGTAAGACTGAGACATTTTCAAATCTCAGCACTACGTACTAGTGTAAAGTCTTTCTCTCATTCTTTCCCACCTTTCTATTTTATTTACTTTTTGTTAATTTTGTAATGTATTTATAAATAAGAATGTTTGTAATTAGGCTACTGGCCCACCTAAACTGGAACTGGCCATCTTTTGGGTAGGCCAATTGTAACAAGGTTGTTGGTAAATAAAGATGATAATGATGATGATGACTTTTTTAAAAAGTAAAATTAAAAATTGCAAGACCAATGAAAAAATCAATACACCTACCCCGACAGATGGGCATGTTTTTTAACCCACCCCCCTCCCACCCGGATTTCCTGAACTAATATAATAGCGATGGTGCAAGCATCCAACACATTGTCAACTTAGCAGGCAGTTAAGCAAAAAGCAAAAAGAAAATTAGTGACAGAGGCTTCATGCTAACTATATAATGGCTACCAAATTAATAGTTTAAAACTAACATCTTAGGTATGAAGGGTTATACCTAATAAACCATTAATAACAGTCACTTTGCTTTGCTACCTTGTAATGATGAATCAATAGCTAAAGTGACGCATAGTAAAGAAGGAATAGCATACATCAACTGCAAAATAAACATAGTGCAAAATTTCTTCAAATTTGTCATAAATTTTCAAAGGTAACACATGCATACATAACTTTATTTATACTCAGGTTGGTGAGGCTGATTAGGCCTCTATCAATAGAGTATGCTAGTTTGCAGAAGGTAATAAATTATTAACTAAAAATAAAGAAAAATGGTTTAAAATATACACAATATATAAATTTAGAAAATATCATTTACGAAACAAAATTAATGAATAATTTGCACTTAGGCAAAAGGCAAAGGACTTGCTACAGTAACAGATCTGTTCTGAAGTTCTTAAACAATTTAAAAAATTTAAATTTGAATGATTTATAAACTTACCACCCATATTACAGGATCAGGATCGTTTGTCTGTCGAAGGGAAAGGAGAAATGTAAAAATAAGATAGGGCAGTTTTCAATTGAGTGTGCTCTATCCAACAATACAAATTAAAACCAATTTCAGTAGTACCTTAAAAAAAAAAGGTGTCTCAGCTAGTCCGTTACGCTGAGTAGTACAGCCAACATTACTGTTTATAAATTTGCAAGTTGAAGAGGGTTGTGGTTGTGCAATTTAATTATCATCTTGTAAGTTGTAGCAATGTTGCAGAACGTATACAAGTAAGTTGCTGCAACTTGCAGCGCAGGTGGTAAATGACTATAATGAGCACAACATTGCTGTGCGTCGCAATATCTTCAATTTTCTTCAATGTGCCCCCAATCCCTCTCCGCACCTCTCTCCTCCACCTCATCCCAAATCTAAATCAGGCTTGATGTCCAATACCTTCTATCCGATTCCTGAACTCGACCAGCCACCTAAATACATTCACAAAATATTTTTTTTTTTTGTGAACGCAAGTCATCATCTTCTTTGACTCGACTTCTACTCTAATTTTAGAAGCCGTCTCAATTATTAACAATACCACAGCTAGATTATGTGAGAGAGAGTTTAACGGATCAATTGACACACTCGGGATAAAATTCCTCATTTTGTGTTGACATACGAATACACTCACCTGAACATAAGCAGCTAAAGAAAAAAACACGGCCATGAAAACATTAGCGATTCGCCACGTCCATGGATGGCAAATCTTGACTAATAATTGATGATTATCCTGGACGGGTATTGTACTGCATTCGGCCATTATTTGTCGCGATTAACTGCTCGATCTGAGGAACTGTGACGACCGTGAAAAAGAGAATATAAGGTACTTGAAGACGGAGACTGAAAAAACGAAAACATTTAACATACGCTGTGCTTTTAGATTAAAACTTAACTGAGACTAATTTATGTGTGACTTGAATCAACACTGAACAAGACTATGTACTCGCTTCGCATATCTGATTATCGAAATAAAAATACTATAGTTTCGGCTATTGTCTTACCTGCTTACCCACACTGTGCTGCAAATGATACCGGGAAATGATCTTACTGATCCATTAAAACCGGAGAAATGTTTCAATTTACACACAAACTGATATGCGAGCTTTCTTTAATCCTTTGGGGTTCCTTTGGTTTCATTAAAATATTCCGTTTCCAAGCGATCGATTTTGAGACCAGTCACGCATTCATCATGAATTAATTTAATCAATATAAATTAGTGATTGTTCAATATAAACAATGATATTTAAACTTCACCTTTGGTCTGCAGAAAAAGCATTATAAATTTGTAACGTTCTTTGCCAAGACATTGGCTCTTTCGTGTTAAAAAGTCTATTATGGGACCCATTTCGAAGCATCAGTTATTTAAAGGGGAAGTAATGAGTAGACAAGTATGGGTTAATTTCACGCGTGTTTTGTCAAAATTCTAATAATTTTCCAAGCCTTTTATAGGCGAGGGAAATTGTTAGAATTTTGAGAAAACGCAAGTGAAATTATTTCTTATTTTCATGGGTACACAAATTACGCTTGCAATCGTGGGTTTTTGACTTGATTATTTCGCGCCGAATTTTGTAATTTCAAATGTGAAATTATACATAAACGCTGAAATGTCGGACCAAAATTAAGGAGTACTTTGTCACCCATGTTATTATGAAACAATATCAACTTTCAATTAAAATTTTAATTTCGCTTGAAACAATATCACCTTTCAATTAAAATTTTAATTTCGCATGTCACGGTTTTGTTTTATTTATAACAATATGTTGGCTACCGTTTAGATCAGACCATTTTCAGTACCTCACTACCCGTCTCGTATATGTATCATCCCAAACCGCCAGGCCTTGTAATTTTGAAAACAATATATATTTCTTGCCAGCATATAGCCCGCGAACAGGCTCCCGGCGAGGACGGAAAAAAATTTCGGCGAGCGCGAAACAGAAGAATTCGGAGAGCAAAGCGATCGGGGCGGGGAGCTCACCGCGCTCACCGGGAGCCTGTTCGCAGGCTAGCCAGCATACGGGTGTACCAAGAAGAAATTCATGTACACGATCACTGCCGAAAACAAATTCCACGCACCTTCATTTTGCCAAAAAAACCCAGACAGGTTACATGGAAATATGCATATAGACGTCCCGAGGAAAAATGCCTATACCCAGGGCTTGCTGATATACCCAAACCCGGGACCCAAATCACCCACTCCCGTCAAAAGTCAAACGAATAGCCGGCGGTCCTAAATGGCACGAGGAAAAGATGGCTTTCGAGACACATGGTTTGAGATTAGTAATGGCAATAGGACTGAGTGGAGTCCAATTCGATCTGTTATCATAAGAGTGATGACAAAATCGGACGACCGCGCAACAGGAGTCCGATTTGTTTATCACGAGTATGATTACAGACCGAATTGGACGACACCAACTCTTATTACCAATTAATCATAGGAGCTCATAGGGGACCATGGGGACCATGTGTTGTTGGGGTTGGCCCCAGTCCCCTAGTAGGTAACACAACAAAACATCTCCCTCCCCACTCCACAGGAGAAGATCAGGACCTACATCTCCGGGAACAGAACGCAATATATATATTTCCCTTGTTATAAAACGTCTTGACCGAGTGGAACGCAAAACAATATCTATTTAAAATTCCCTCCTTCCAAAGCGTGTTGCCAGAGTGGAACTGAAAGCAATGTAAATTTCGCTCGTTCTAAAACGCGATGCCCGAGTAGAACTGAACGCAATGTATAATATCCCTCGTCGTAAAAGCATGTTCTCCGAGCAGAACGGAAAGCAATATATATTTCCCTCGTTCTAAAGCGTGTTGCCCGAGTGGAACAGAAAGCAAAGTATCATTTCCCTCGTTCTAGAAGCGTGTACGGTACTAAAAACGTGTCGCCTGAGTGGAACAGAAAGTAATATACACTTCCCGCGTTTTAAAGCGTGTTACCCGAGTGGAAGGGAAAGCAATGTATATTTCCCTTGTTCTGTTACCCGAGTGGAAGGGAAAAAATATTTCACATGTGTAGACATTTCCCCTTGGTCAGAATCGCCACTTTCGCCAAATTCGTCGACTTTTTGGGGCCCTTCTAGTGAAGTTATTCTATCTACTCGCATAACTTTGTCAAAAACCTTGGCGAAATTTTGTCAGAATGGTCACTTCCACCCAAATTTCCACAGATTCACAAATTTTGCTAAATCCGTCAAAATCGTCAACAAAATTTCGTCAAATCTGCCATTGTCGTTACTGCCTGCATTTCTGGACATATCTCGGATTACTAGGGCACGGATCAGTGGTGTGCTTGTCCGCAATAGAAGGTACTTAAAGCTGGTAAACTAACAATGTACCTTTTCCTCGTGCTTTGTTGATATTTTGCCTGTGATCTCCTTTGGATGGATCTCGGGAAACACGCTTTAAAATGAGTGAAACATATATTGCTTTCCGACGTTCTTCTTGGGTAACACGCTTTTAGAACGTTGTACTATACATTGCCGTTCTGCTCGGGCAACATTGCGTCAGTTTTTCATGCGTCTGTCCTGTTATTGATCATGAATTTCGTCATAATATTGTCAAAGCAGCTGTGGATCCGTAGACTACTTTGGCAATGTTGTGACGAAATTCATTGTCAATAACGGGACAGACGCATGAAAAACTGACATCAATTTGTTTTTTACGATAACAAGTTGTCAAATTCTCCGCTCTCGCTCGTTGACGTATCGCAGTATAAATTCATGTGTCTATCAGCTAAACGACAACAAAAAAATTAGCCAATGAGCGCACGAGAATTTCTGCAGTTATCGTAAAAATTGCTTTCCGTTCCACTCGGGTTACGCGATTTTACGATGGAAATGATACATTGCTTTCTGTTCCACTCTAAAAATACGCTTTAGAACGAGGGAGATACATTTCAGGCTTTCTGTTCCACGCGGGCAACACGCTTTAGAACGAGGTATTCTGCTTGGGCAACACGCTTTTAGAACGAGGGAAATATACATTGCTTTCTGCTCCACTCTGGTAACTCATGATGTAATTTGCATAAAAATCGCCAAAATCGTCAAATTCGCCAACTTCTTAGGCCCATCTCTGGTGATGTAATTTGCAAAAAGTCGTCAGTTTGACGAGATTTCGTCAAATCTACCATTTTCGTTACTGCCTGCATTTCAGGACATAGGTGAGTAATCCAAGTAGGTAACACAACGTACGGAATATTGCGTGCCACAAGTGTCCCAAAAATCCGCACGACCCTAGCCGGCAGAACAAGCGATTAGCGGGCAGAGAGAGAAACGCGCGCTCGTGATCGCGCTTCGCGCTCGTGTAGCGCGTTTTGCTCTCTGCCCCGCTAATCTGCCTGTTCTACAGGCTAACAAACTATCTCTTCCCGTGTTATTTGCTTCAGTATCGCTCCAATTGTTTTGTGAAGAAACCGTATCACTGTTGTGTCTGTTGTGTCTTGTGAAGTTATAATTTCTAATTTTCACGGTTTTTGTGTTCCGCTTGTTAATTAAATAACTACGAAAACCCTCAATTTTCGACTTAAAAAGCTAAGAAAAAGCACAGAATAGATGGTGAGTAGGGTAGTCAATTAGAGAACGGCATTCGTGATACAACGCTAGTATATTTATACCAAAACTCGATATACATCCAGTTAACAACGTTTATAACATAGCCTTAGCGAAGCGCACGTTCTGATTGGCTAATACGCTCGATCCATTCGTCCGTGGGTTGACTTTTTAGATTTAGCCAAGCCTAAAAGCGGTGCTCCTGATTGCAATAATTAACCATAAAGGAAAAAGAAGATTTTTTTTTCGTGGATCAGAAGCTCAAAACTGATCAATTGTTAGCATGTAATTGTTTAGCGTGTGGTTTCACTATTTTTTCCAGTTAAATTTTAGTTTAACAAACTATACCCAATAAGTGTACCCAAGATTGTAGAAATTACGTAAGCACTATTATTTCACAGGTACTGAGATTTACCCACGAAAATCATAGTGAATAAAATTCGTACTGAACGACAAAAATTCACAGTGAAAAGATATCGTTCGTCCAATCAGTAACAATAACGACGAACTTTCACCAATGAGGAATAAACGTACTGAAGAGAACGTCATCCGAGAGCCGTCGCAGAAAATCCCGCACGCTTTGAAACATGCTTCTGTTTGCTCAGTTGAAGAAATTATTTTAGAACAAGAAAACAAAAATACCGCTCCAAAAACTGAACGAGCCGGTAAGATTGCTTGAAAGATTTTTGAAAACGAAGGACGAAAACAGGAAAATTGAAGACATGTCAGCCGTTGAACTGAATGAATACATTCTCTAATTTATCATCTCCGTCCGCACTTAAGATGGCACCGAGTGCGAGCTTCGACGTTCAATTGCCAGCTTCGAACGACACTTGTAGAAAAAGGGCTATTCTGCCAGCATAATCAACGACTTGGTCTTCGAGAAAACCAGAAAAGTTCTTCAATCCAAGCAAAGAATTTGAAGAGCATAGAAAACTACAGCAATGTTTCAACGAAATAACAGATGCACATGTCAAAAGTGGAAAGCAACGTGGTGGCTGGTACCTCAGCTTCGTCCGGGTCTCATTCAGCCTGTCCGTCGTCCTCCGACTCCCAGAATACCGGTAAGCAGTCCATGACATTGTTCAGCGGAGCTGTTCTTCAAGGTGGTAATTTTTCCATCCACATCAACACGATAAATCAGTCTCCGACGCTTGCCACAAATCCGTCAAGTCCCGAAGCGGTGAGATGGAAAAAAGTGAGGCTTTAGAACTGGAAAGTGACTCTGACGATAACTAAATACGGACTTATTTTCAAGACACTACATAGTTTATTGACATGGCTTCCTTTAGTAATAGACATTTGACTTTATTGATGTATGATGAACACAGTAAGCGTTGTAAATTTTATAAGCCTTCATTAACTAAGTTGTTGAGCGACTTTTTGTAACTATTTTTACGATTTTCATCGCCCCATTTGTGCAATTTGTCTACCAAATACTACACGAAAAAATCTCAGCACCTATGAAATAAACACATTACAGCATGGAAAATGCTTTGTACGATTTTTATTCACTCGTTGATACGTATCAGAAAACTCACTAGTTCGCTGCGCTCACTTGCTCGTACGCTCGCATTTTCCATGAAGTAATCTCTATATAAGAGACTTTCTAAGAGACGATTGTGCATGGAATATATCGAAAGAAAAGTCAACAACGCGCCAGGGGTTAATTTGTGCCGCAATTTTGCCTTTCCCACGGTACTCCCTCGTTCTCTCCCAGAGTAATAAGCTGGCTTGAGCCCGCCATCCGCTTCCTCGATGAGCTTTCAACCTGAGCCCACGATATGGTCACGTGATACCGGTCAGCGGATATCTCGTTTTGACAGCTGTCAATTAATCATAAATTGGATGTCCAATATCAAAGATGTACCAATGGTAATGCTGCTACTCTCTTATTTTGGCGTACGGACGTACGGACGTACGTACGGACAGTCACGTGACAACCAAAATTTATTTAGATCGATGGGTTACTAATTAAATTTTCTAAGGTATGGGGCTCCGCTCTTCTTCCGGAGATAAGGAATATCATTCCTGTGAGCTACTAAATTTCGAGCTTAAGTTTTTTTGTCGGGCCTCCACCTAAGAAATTTGCGAGTTTAAGCGTGCACTAGTTGAATCAGCTGGTTGAACAAAGGATAAACATGTTAAACATGGAACCAAAACGCATGTTAAACAAAGTTAATTTCCTTGACGTTTCGTATGTACAACATACATCTTCAGAAGTGACCGTTAACTAGATTACAATCGAAATTTAAACGCGAAGAAAAAGAAAAAGACTGGTATCTAATAATCTGTAACAAAACTAATAGTTAATAACAAACAGATGAGTGTGCGGGAGAGAGAAAAAAAAAATACCATAATAATAATAACAATACAAAATGTTAGTACAGAAAAAAATTTTCACTGCCAACGTTTTCATTCAAGGCTGGCTTTAAATCACGAATTAACAATGTTTCCTTAATTTTACAATGTATATCTGACCTACCAGTTGCTAAGATATCAAAATTGTCCTATTTAATATTATGATCCGTGGAAGTAACGTGATCCGCAATGGCTGAGGTGTGACCGCTTTTAGCAAGGGCCTTAAAATGTTCAGTTTTTCTATCGTGTAGTCGACGCTTTGTTTTTCCTATATAAAAATCATCACAGTCCCAGCAGCTTGCCTTGTAAACCACCTTAGACATCTGAGAACGGCTGAACCTTTTATATAGGAAGCCAATCGCAGAGCTCAGCCAAAGCAAAACCAAAACAAATAATCCCTTTACAAAGTCAGTCTAAACTGTTCTAAAGCCGTTGATTTAAAATTGTTGTTTTAACCTAACGTACACCGAACTAAGGATCATATTAGGAAACACCCCCATCAGAAAGGGCACACTAAAAGCCGGCGTAGTTCTCTACCTCTATTTCAAACACGGAACTAGCACGAGGTCTTGACATAATGGTGACGTGAGAAAATAGAATTTACATTTTGCTTCTCGAAATAAACGAGCAGCTTCTCTTTTCCTTTCTTTTGTCTCCCTTTTTGTCTAAAAGCAACAACAAACATTTTCTCGATGTTTCTACCGAGTTAGAGAAACACTTGTGAAAGCTGCTTGACAGAACCGTAGAGACACTTGGAGGCTTGTCACCTGTCCCGTGATTCTGAACTAGACAGTATTTTACAGGCTTGACTGATCTGCAGGAACGTTTCTGTTAAACCTCTCACACTTAACATGGCAACAAATACAGAACAAGCTTAAAGAGATTGGCACTATCATGGCGATTTTGCTGTATTTTTGGTCCAAGCAGTGTTAAATTATGACTGAGAGGTTTTAATAGTAGTTATGCAACCTCTCTCGTGTTATTAACAATTATAATCCATCAAATATTTTCGCTCGCGTGCGATTGGTCTAAATGCGTCACGTGACAGAATATTCCCCAACAAAAACTGGGGAATGACCGGGTGATATTCCCTGATTTTGAAAAACCGTAGATCTAGCGAAAAGCATCTGAAGGATAATAAACGCAATTATAGCCTCCATTTGAGGCGAAAATATGCTCGTATATTTGCCCTTGGACGTGATCTTTTCCTCAAAACTCACAGTTTTCTATCGCACTTTTCAAGTTCACACTTTTCTTTCGTCCTTGTTGCTTTTTGGAACAGATAATGTTGGCGGACAAATATCCGAGCATATTTTCATGTCAAATGGAGGCTATTGTTTATTTATTCCACGAGCACGCGTTGGATTTGAGATGGAAAATAACCAACGAGGCGCCTAGCGCCGAGTTGGCTGTAATTATCTCATATCCAACAAGCGCGAGTGGAATAATTGTTTTATTAAAAGCGCTTCTGTAACATACAAAACTAATCTGAAAAAAAAAAAAACGCCCAAAAAAATCACGCGTACGCTTACTGTATTTGTAGAGCATGGTATAATATGGCTCCTGATAATAAGCATTTTTAAAATGACTGGCCCCAATTAAGGGAAATAGTGAGTTTTTAATTGAGTGTCGTAAAACCCCTATTAAGCGGCCATTTATTGAAGGGCCAACCCTATTAGGCGGCCAGTAATCAAAGTCCCGATGAGGGCTTTTCTATTGCTTTTATCTCTATTAAGCGGCCAACCCCTTTTAGGCGGCCACTATCCATTTCCCCGAGGGTGGCCGTTTAATAGGGGTCGAACTGTACTTACCAATTAGACCCTCAGCCAGTCTCAAAACGCAGTAAAACCAAAACCAAAACCAAAGTAATTGTCTAATTACTTTCGACACTCAATTGAAAACCACTCTATTACTATTATTACCGACTAACAATTAAAATACATTGGCCAACACAGTCAATGCGACATACGCGCGGCGCATGATGGGAATGTTGAATGTAATACCGTCCAATATACAACGGCTCTCCTGTATTCTGATTGGCTGTACTTTCTATGCCATGGTATAAATCGTAATAATTGAGTAATGTTCGGATACAACAGCAAAAGGACTTTCACGTCCCGACGCAGGCTTAGATTCTTCCTTACTTAAGAGACGTTCCAGGCTTACGACGCACCAGTACGCTGAGACGTTTTGCGTCTGGTTAACTGTTAACTTACAATTTCAAGCAAACAACCAGAATCACGGATCTCTGTAGTCAGTAGTGTGACACTGCTCGGATCGAGCAGCTTGCTGATCTTTGCGAACCCTAGCTTTAAGCAAAGGGCATATCACAAGGCTGATTTAAGGGCTCTTTAAAGTGCTCATGTGCCATGTCTAAAAGATTTGAACTAAACCATAGTCCTGATGACATGGTAGTTACCAATGCCATTAAAATGTGTCTTTTCCATCTTCTTTGCCATACAGCCATGACAGCTATATTCTGATAGCGAGTCTCGATCGCTAGAGAGACGCTGGTGAAAAACCACTCGATCAACAGTTGAACTGAAGTCTTCATAGCAAAAGACTGTAGCAGTTCTAACAGGGAATCATTTTTTAAGTATACATATTGATACAAGTACAAAAATCCGTTAACAGACACTATAGCCGTTGATTCAAACAACATGCTCATGATAGCGATATCAGCCATTAGTCTCTCACGGCGAGGAGAACGAAAACTTCCCCAAGGAGCTGATGTTCTTTTGCAAATCACATGACAAATGTGATCAATCAGAACCATTGTGCTTCGTTCTATAACTTCTGTAGCGCCGTGAATCAATCCAAGAACAACCATGTATTGTAAACTGTCAAGATCTGCTTGCAACACTCGGAACATAATCGCTGAAACACAATACAATGGCGCTAACAAAACACATGAATATCCCGGATGGGTAATGCTCTCTTGCCGCTGAACAAGAATTCGTGAGACTACTTTAAATAGGACTCCAATGAGAGGAGCGAAGAGTGCGATTACCAGGGGCAGTAGACTTTCCTCACTTTGCTTGTTATACAGTGGGTAAATTATGGAGACCACAGCAACGGCAATAATTATAATAGAACAGAAGGGAACTGTCATTTGTAAACCTAAGGCAATCTTCTGTCTCCATGTCCGTAGCAGACGGAAGTGACTCGTTAGCAGATAGGCTTGCCCACAGACACTCATAAAAAACAAAACATTGAGAGGAAGTTTTTGCAAAGTCGAAAGCTTGGAATGAGATATTCCCAGGCCTTGTAGAGCCAGTCGATAGGTTGTGTCCAAGAAATACGCGAGGCAAGCAACTAGGATAAGTTTTTGTTTGATCCCCTTTAACTGATGTGGGCGAAGAAGAAATAAGGTGTATACAAAGAACGAGATGTGTAGAAAAACACAAGCGACTGCAGCAGAAATTGATCTCATCCATTGGATTTTTACTGGAATGGACCTCTTTGGGTAAAATTCACAGTTGTTTATAGTTTTAAAACATAGATAGTAGATCAACATGTATACTGAACCTATGATGGTGGCAGTTAGCAAAGAGATCAAAGCTCCAATGTACATTGATTTGCAGACCGTTCGGAGAGCAGATGGTCTGAGTCGCTTCCAAGCCATCCCTCCATCTTCGTCTTCGTGATCTTCTTGTGATTCGTCGTTTTCCTCTGTTGAGCAAGCGTTTACAACCCTGATTGCCAGGCTGTTAGACTGCGCTCGAAAGTCCAAGGTTGTGGTTTCTCTGTCGCTGTATTCTTGATAAATACACTCCTCATCAGGATCTCCGTGACGATACCATTCTTGGCCTGTGCTTTCTAGAGGACTGTAGCCAAAAGACTCTGCCATGTATTCAGGTTCTTGTGAGTTGTATTGCTCTGAAACTCCTTTTGTGAATCTGAACACGATATGACCAAACACTTCCAACAGTGTCCTGCTGCTACTACTCATTGTTAATCGGTGACCAGTAGATCGAATACTTTAAACTCTACCAGTGTATTAGTTTGTGCAAGAGCTCAACTCTTAAAAAACCAGTTAGTTATACTGAGAATTCGATGACAAACGTTTTACAGTCGGTGCTGTTTGTTTTCGTGTTCCTGTATATGGTAATGAGGGGTTTTACATGCCGGCTAAATTAGCTCGTCTCTGTCATATGCTAATTTAAGAACTGTTAGTATGCTGCTTGTTTTGTTGTCACTTAAATAATATATCGAGCGCGCAAGACAGCCATCTCATTTCAAACATCGGGAACAAACTTAAAATTACGGGCAATGGAGTTTTTATGGCTTTGATTAATAGATCAAGGCTGACAAACGTCAAAGGAACAAATAAAGCTGACAAAAATTACGCTCTTTATGTTGGAAAATTCAACCGCGAAGCGTCTTTCGTCTTTCGCTCATAAACTGAGCTTGACTCACGTGACCTAAACGGGTTTACATATATTCACATATTATGTGAATGTTTCAATATATATATTGAAACTATTTTATGTAAATGTTGGAATATGTGATAATTTAATTTCTCTTATATACCGAACGAAAATCTCGCCGATGATCAGCGGCGAGGTAATTCTGTCTGTATAATAAGGAACCAAAATCTCGCCGATGATCAGCGGCGAGGTAATTCTGTCTGTATCATAAAGGATCCAAAATCTCGCCGATGATCAGCGGCGAGGTAGTTCTGTCTGTATAATAAAGGAACCAAAATCTCGCCGATGTTCAGCGGCGAGGTAACTCTGTCTGTATAATAAGGAACCAAAATCTCGCCGATGTTCAGGGGCGAGGTAATTCTGTCTGTATAATAAAGGAACCAAAATCTCGCCGATGTTCAGCGGCGAGGTAATTCTGTCTGTATAATAAGGAACCAAAATCTCGCCGATGTTCAGCGGCGAGGTAGTTCTGTCTGTATAATAAAGGAACCAAAATCTCGTCGATGTTCAGCGGCGAGGTAATTCTGTCTGTATAATAAGGAACCAAAATCCCGCCGATGTTCAGCGGCGAAGTATTTCTGTCTGTATAATAAGGAACCAAAATCTCGCCGATGTTCAGTGGCGAGGTAATTCTGTCTGTATAATAAAGGAACCAAAATCTCGCCGATGTTCAGCGGCGAGGTAATTCTGTCTGTATAATAAGGAACCAAAATCTCGCCGATGTTCAGCGGCGAAGTATTTCTGTCTGTATAATAAAGGAACCAAAATCTCGCCGATGTTCAGCTATCAGATCATCTGTGTCAATTTTAACTCAGGTGTAACTCGTGAGTGACATGTATCCAATTTAATTAGGTTAGCTTTGGGCCGTATTTAAATCTTATTTCATAATTTTTAGTGTCAATTTTAGTATGCAATTTAATTAGGCTAGTTTTGGGCCGCACTTAAATTTAGAGTTTTATTTCTTAATTTTTTAGAATGTTTAATATCGGAGAATATTCTTTGTATAGCAATTTAGTTTCCTTAAACTAACTCAAAAGTGGTCGCGAGTACTATGAATTTACCTGACGACTAAAAATGTAATGAAATTAATTCGGATTATTAGGAAATTTTAAAAACGATTTGTGCATTTTTGTTTACGTCATTACTACTGTGTCTAGGAATGTTCACTAAAGCCTACACCTTACTCTCTGAGGAAACCTGGGAGAAAGGACCAAACACAAACAACCCGGTAGAAAGTATTAATAAGCAATCAATTCCAGAAAAAGGAAACAGTCTCGCACCCTTACTGGAGAACATATATCGGGAAGACAGAGTGCAGGCAGCCAAAGTTGAAGCAGCAGGAAAGAATGTTTCGCTGTCTTATCGTGACAACTCTGAAGAAGCAAGAGGGAGGCGAAACGATAATCGCAGAACGAAACGAAGATATCATGCTCCTAAAGAAGACGGTAGGGAATTCTCCAAAAATTAAAAGTTTTTAGTGATATCAATTGGGATTACTCAATTGTCGAGCCTTCTTAAATTCCTCGACCACAGTATTTTTCTGAAAGCTTTTCGAGATGATAATATTGATGGATAATGTGAGACCATGCGTTATTGTTATCACATGTGAAGCTCGTTCTAGTGGTACGGGTGCGGGACCTGGCCCGTATCTTTGTTCAAGGGCTTTGGGAAATGCAACCTATTACCTTCGAGGTATCACCTTTCTAGATTTCACCGGAACAATCGGTGTTATGAACACCATTTGCTTCATATAACTGCTAGGGACGATTACTTTGTTTTAACCCAAGCCTTCCCAACATTTGATGAAAATACTACAGCAGCTTTCAATTCCATTCCCCTCAGTAAGGAAATTTTCAACCTATATTCAAAATAACATGTTAAGCGCCCCTGGCGCAAGACCTGCGTCCTGTCTACTCAAGGCAGCAGCAATACTCAGATTCTTTGACAATTAAGCTAATGCAGTAGAGGACAAGTTAGGCGCAGTGCTACTATAACTATTATGGATGTAGTCAATGTTTGAAGTCATCCTAAACAACTGAAAGGGTAGAGAACGAACAGGGCTCCACCTAAACTCATTTCCCCGTACTATATATAGTTAACAACTGGTTAAAATCTTTTAGGTCCACCGGATAAAAGGCGCCAGTTGCAACGTGCCTGCAACTACGGAAAACATGGTAAAAAGAGACAAGGTACAAAATAATTTTGGTCGATGATATTTGACTGATTCCATTGTTGCAAGCTTATATCATAAAAGAAAAAAGCCCGTTTTTGTTTTCATTTTGATTACAAGAGAAATTAACTATGACTGAAGAGGATGTCATGTAGTGGAAGTCATTCATGTACTTCATTCCATGGGTAATGCCCTTATTGGAGCAAGACTTGAGGTAGAATACAACCGAGTTAATTTGGATGGCTCCACTGAATATCTCGGCTGGATAAAGGGCACCATCGCGGCATGGAACAGGTCAAAGGCTATTTAGTAAATTATGAAGACGGTGACCAGGAATGGCTGCAGTCTGTAGACGAGAAGGACGTGCGACTGTTTGAGTAATAACTGATGGAGTATGCGTACTATTCGCTTAATAAAAATTTTAATGGAATTGTGCAGTTCAAGAGGCCATGACCTATGTAAAATTCAGAGATTAAAGATAGAACAATAGATCCATATACCTTCGTTTTTTTGATTAAATTAAATCATAAAGGAAATATCACTTTCTGGCACTCGAATTGTAAGAACAGCGAGTACTCGAACTGCACAGAGAGACTAATTGTTGCGAGATTGGCAAGAGTGGCAAGGGTACGTAGGATGGGAAAACGTAATGAAAGTAACGTATGCAAACGCAACGGGATATTTTTTTTACAAACTACAGCTACTAGACTTCAAGTTCCGATAATAAGTGATTTTCAAAATTTAAAAATTACCCTCCGGAATATAAACACACAGTATCCTCATCTTACACTATGTGATCGCAAAAGCAACAAAAATATGTTTAGAATTGCTGTAGAGTACTTGTTCATTCATCTCGGCGAGGATCATTAACCTAGCCGACGATCATCATCATCATCATCAGCGAGATTTCCGTCCCTTTAATACAGACAGAATTACCTCGCCGCTGAACATCGGCGAGGTTTTGGTTGCTTTATTATACAGACAGAATTACCTCGCCGCTGAACATCGGCGAGATTTTGGTTCCTTTATTATACAGACAGAATTACCTCGCCGCTGAACATCGGCGAGGTTTTGGTTCCTTTATTATACAGACAGAATTACCTCGTCGCTGAACATCGGCGAGAAAGAGCGTCTATATATGTTAATGTTATTTTGCATATGAAAGTAGTATTCATATATTGAGAACATGGCGTAATTTTTGCAGTTCTGTATATTGAAAGAATCACATAATATGTGTTTGTCTGAACGCCGGACCTAAACGTTTCTGTTGGTCAGTTGCAGAGACGACTCGTGACACCAGTATCAGTCTTTTGGTTCCGTGTTCCTGCATATGATAATGAAGGGTTTTACCTGCTAAATCAGTTCGTCTCTGTAACATGCTAATTAAAGGACGAATCTCAATAGTTATTATTCAGCAAAACATTCCTTATCAGTATGCCGCTTGTTTTGTTGTTAGTTTAACGGTACTGCGATCCCATTTCAAATATTGGGAACAACTTTAAACTTGACGGGTATTAGCGTTTATGTGAGCATAGTTCAGTAATAGATAAAGTACGACAAACTTCAAAAGAGCAAACAAAGATGACGTTATTTTTGCTAAAACTTCGACAGCGCAGCGTCTTCTGTCTTCTTGTCACTGTCCACTGAGCTTGAATCACGGTCAGAAACACTTTTCTACTGGTTAGTAGCTTAGATGGAAGTGAACACCTATTGTGTTTCCTGCATCTATTAACTATGTTTTGACGCCAATTTGAGTAGTGTGAAATTGTGACCGAGCTGTGTTCGCCCCCTGTTCGCTATATCTTCTAAGACCTAAACGAAGGAATTATGATGGATTGTACTGATAAATACCGAAAGTAACCATGACTATAAAAAACTTTAAGCTACTCCAGGACGACCCTTGAACTGGCAGAATTTCAACTCAAAAATCAGTTGTTCGCGTGAAACTTGACAAGAATCTTGGCAGCTCTTGAGCCGGTCAAAGTACAAAGGCAAGCAAATAGAGTCAAGTTACAGGGTTATCTTTGTTTACAATATTTGCACATAAGCACGAGCACTTCATTTACTGATGACCGAGCTACACAAATATCAACTGTAAATATTGAAAGGCCATGACACGACAGACTATATCAAGGAATTGGTCAGAACACTTAATAATATCGAAACTGTGCTTTTTTTAGGTAATCGCAGAGCTCAGTCAAAGCAAAACAAAAACAAATAATCTGTTTACAAAGTCAGTCCAAACTTTTCTAAAGCCATTAATTTTCTAAGCGATTTTTCTAAGGTGCAAAGTTTAATACATTGTCATCAGTAGAAAAATAATTGGAAACCGTTATTTGAAGTAAATTTTAGTTGGAATTCTACAAAAAAATGAGATTCTTCCCTCTCGATTTCCACCAAGTGATAGTTGATTCGGCCATGATTAGCTTCGGCCTCGTCACCTATCACCTCATAGAGCCTGATTTCGAGCTCATAACCTTATTGTGAAATATTTGAGTTATGTTAGCACTCGCATACCTAAAGGAAACAGACTTTAAGGTCGCGGCCTTCACGCGCCAAAAATTCTTCCCTGGTCAAGACACGTCAAAGATTCAGTGCGAAAATTCCAAGCTAATGACGTAGCAGAACGCCGGTTACTAAAGTAATGGCGCGAAAATACACAATCCATTGTAAGCCTACAACCAGAATCAAGGATCTCTGTAGTCAGCAGTGTGATATTGTTCGGGTTGAGCAGCTTGCAGATCAAAGTTTTAAACAAACGGCATTTTACAAGGCTGGTGTGAGGGCTCTCCCAAACGCTCATGTGCCATGTCTAAAAAGTTTTTACTAATCCATAGGGCTGCTGAAATGGTAGCTAAAATTGCCACTGTAATGTGTCTTTTCCATCTTCTTTGCCATACAGCCATGACAGCTATATTCTGATAGCGAGTCTCGATCGCTAGAGAGACGCTAGTGAAAAACCACTCGATCACCAGTTGAACTGAAGTTGAGATAGCAAAAGACTGTAGCAGTTCTAAAAGGGAATCATCTTTTAAGTATATATATTGATACAAATAAAAAACGCCGTTAACAGACACTATAGCAGTTGATTCATACAACATGCTCATTATAGTGATATCAGCCATTAGTCGCTCACGGCGAGGAGTACGAAAACTCCCCCAAGGAGCTGATGTTCTTTTGCAAATCACGTGACAAATGTGATCAATCAGAACCATTGTGCTTCGTTCTATGACTTCTGTAGCGCCGTGAATAAATCCAAGAACAGCCATGGATTGTAAATTGTCAAGATCTGCTTGCAGCACTCGGAACATGATCGCTGCATGGCAATACAATGGCGCTAACAGGACACACGCATATCCCGGATGGGTAATGCTCCCTAGCCTCTGAACAAAAATTCGTGAGATTACTTTAAATAAGACTCCAATGAGAGGAGCAAAGAGTGCGATTACCAGGCGCAGTTTACTTTCCGTACTTTGCTTGTTATACAGAGGGTAAATAATACATTTCACAGCATCGGCAAGAATTATAATAGATCCGAAGGGAACTGTCATTTGTAAAAACAGAGCCATCTTCTCTCTTCTTGTCCGTCGCTGACGGAAGTGATTCGTTAGAAGATAGGCTTCACAACATACACTCATAACAAACAGAACATAGAGTGGAAGTTTTTGCAATGTAGAAAGCTTGGAATGAGATATTCCCAGGGCTTGTAGAACCACTCGATAAGTTGTGTCCAAGAAATATGCGAGGCAAGCAACCAGGATCAGTTTTCCTTTCACCCCCATTAACTGATGTGGTCGGAAAAAAAATAAGGTGCATAAAAAGAACGAAGCGTATTGAAAACCAGAGGCGATTGCATCAGAAATTGATCTCATCCATTGGACGTTTACTGGAATGGACATTTTTGGGAGAAATTCGCAGTTGTTTATGGTTTTATAACACAAATAGGAGATCAACAAGTATACTGAGCCTATGATGATGGCAGTCAGTAAAGAAATCAAAGCTCCAATGTACATTGATTTACAAACCGTTCTGAGAGCGGATGGTCTGAGTCGCTTCCAAGCCATTGCTTTATCTTCATCTTGCTGATCTTCCTGTGTTCCTTCGTTCTCCTCTGGTAAACTTGCGTCTATAAGTATTGCATTAATTCTGCTGGATCTTATGAAGTCTGAAGTTGTGACTTCTCTTTCGCTGTATTCTTGATAAATACACTCCTCGTCAGCATCTCCGTGACGATACCATTCTTGGCCTGTGCTTTCTAGAGGACTGTACCCCAAAGACTCCGCCGTGTATTCAGGTTCTTGTGGGTTGTATTGCTCTGTGACTCCTCGTGTAAAACTGAACACGATATGACCAAACACCTCTATTAGTGTACTGCTACTCATTGCTCCTCAGAGACTCGAACAGATAAATGCTAAAAATAGTGAATTTTGATCCAAAGGGAGAAAAAAATAGCAGCAGGATTTAACATCTTCGTCTTATTCACTCCTCCTCATTTCCGCCTCATGTGATCAGTTTCGATTCGAAAGTGATGTGAAAGACGGTAATCGTGATATCAGCTAAATTCATAAGAAAGTGTAAGTTGGCGAGTACATCTTCAGTTGACTTGCTATCTCACCTCGATCAGCGTGTTGCTACTCATTGTGTTTGGTTAGGAGATCAGCTGACCAATATTTTAAAACCCAAGTAGTATATTAGTCAGTGCAGGAGCCCGTTTCCTAACCGACACTTGGTTAGTGATGGTCTTAGGAGTACAGCAAGCAGCTTAAATGAAATTCGGTGACAATCGCAGTTGACAAACTATGTCTTCCTGTGTTATTTGCTTCAGTATCGTTCCAATCCTTTTGTGGAGAAACCAGCGGCCCGTATCACTGCTGTGTTTTGTGAAGTTGTACTTTCGGATATTCACTTTTCATAAAGCGGGTTTTTGTGTTCCGCCTGTTAATTAAGTAACTACGAAAACCCTCAATTTTCGACTTTAAAAGCTAAGAAAAAGTATGTAGCCCAATAATGATCAATCTATTAGCAATTCCTTGAAGGTTTTTTATTCGGCAAATCATAGAGTACGCATTTTCTTGAGAGTCTAGAAAGTCGTTTTCACACAAACTAAAGCCGGATCTTCGTGTATGCCACATTCAAATTTTCCAGCTAAAAAAGTTGAATTCAATTTGTCTATCTAATAATATGGTAACTTGGAATGAATGTTTAAGCAAAAAGAACCGTCTTTCCAAAGTGTTCTCAGACATCTTTCAGTGGTTTTTCGTCTCGCGCTTCGCGCTCGTGATCGCGATCCGCGTTCGGGTATCGCGTTTCGCTGTCTGTCCCGCTCATCCTCCTGCTCTGCAGGCTGGCGCGACCCTCAAACTGGTTCAGCTTTCCACAAGTGTTACAGAAAAAGGTGTTCGTATCCGTATCTGTCTGTTGACATGACGTCGACAGATTTCGAAACACAAACGCGTGATGATGTGCGCATACCACACCATGAGAAATTAAATGTTCCGAATAATTCAATTTAGTAATATTCAAATTGAAAACAGCAAATTGAAAACCTGTTGAGAAGCATTGGCGTGCAACGTTGATTCCCGACATTAATTACTGCAGTTCTTATGTAATTGGTTCACTTTGCTCAAGGTTTCAGTTTCTCCGAGTCAAGTTTCTTCGCGGAAAACTATTCAAGCCACATGGCGTTCGCGCAGTTATTAACAGCATTGGACAGCCTGTTTAAAAGCTATGACGGATTGAAACTGTCGCTGGCTAGTCTTTCTGAGAAGGTTTTCAACATAAGGGTAGACCCTAGACGTCAAGCGGCAACGATTAATGTTTTCCTCAAAGATACGAGTAGTAATCTTTCCTTCTAATTGAAACCTCTGAAAAAGATGAGCGCTGCCATCATGCAGGACCAAGTGGACTTTATAAAGAAGGCCAACAGTCAAGCCAGTACCGCCCACGACACAATGACAAAGCTGAAGGAGCACGCCCAAGCGAAAGGAATGTTAGGAGCGCTGGAAGCCGTGGTAGCCGAACTTCGAAAACAAGAGGTCAAGAATAAGGGTGAAAGCGGCGGCGATGACAACAAAATCATCGAGAAAGTACTGCAAGGAGCAAGCATGCTTGTACAAGAAATCACTTGGGGTTTATTCCGTTATATCAAAGAAGAAATCCGTAAAGCATTGGATGACAGTAAATTCTTCACTAATGCTGCTGCGTTGGACGAAGAAGTAAAGAAAGTGAAACAATCAATAACTCAGTTACAGAGTGCGTGCAGTGATAATATTTCCGCACTCGATAATATTTCGGCACTTGAAAATCTTATGTCTTTCAAGTCAAGTGCTGAAGCCCTCAACAAATCTTGTGATGAGAAATTACCAAGCGTGAAGTCAGAGTGACAAGACATTCAGTGTCTGATGGGTGTATAAACTCAAAGGGGAAAAAAAAACATTTTAATGAACTGGCTTTGCTAAATCTGCTTTGCTAAATCTCCTTTGAACCCTTTGTATTTTTCATTTGCACTGCTCTTAGCCTTCATCTGATCGGCTCCGATGATTGGTAAAAAAAGATTCAGATAAGCTTTACTGACATAAAGGCAACCGCAGAAAACAATCTGCCTATTATGTTGTGGCTCTCCAGCCAATATTCTGTCCTTTAAGCATTAGTTTTTGGAATTCAAAATTGTCACTAGCAGTTAATAACTAGTAATATTTTTTACATGATATTTTTATCGTTTCATTATATTATTATTATTATTATTATTATTAATCATTATCATTATCACTATCACCATCAGTATTACTAATAGAACTTTTGAAGTTTACTTTTTTGTCACCAAGTAAAGAACGATTGCTATAAATGAAGTCAGTATTATTAACACAGCACTCACAACTTGCACATTTCTCTTTGACGTTAGCTTCGTGAATTTTCCACACACACGAAGTCCTACTCATACTTGATCCCTTCCTCTATTCTCCTCACTTCTCTTCTTAACAGTGTATTAATATTATCAAGAGAATTTATACTTTGATCTTGGTTTCGGTTTTGACATATCAGCGCGGTGACTTTGAAGGAATTTCCGGAAAATACACTATGGAAGGGTGCGTAAAAAAAGTCAGAAACTACTGTGGGAATCCAGTTATTTTTGGTAGGTAGGTTAAGTCTGCATATGAGCCAAGTGGCCCACCAGGCCGGAGCTTATCTCGGTTTCTGTAGCATGAAGCGACTAGGAGTATTTCTACTCTCCCCCTGGATGGGACGCTAGTCCATCGCAGGGTTACCCCCAGCATTTAATTCTCTGGTACCCATTTATACACCTGGGTGGAGAGAGGCACTGTTAGAGTAAAGTGTCTTGCCCAAGAACACTACACAATGTCCCCGGCCAGGGCTCAAACCTAGACCGCTCGATCGGGAAACGACCGTGCCTCCCACCCACTTATTTATAGTTTCAGGAAATACTTAACAATGGCTTTGTTAACAGACGTGTAGCAATGACTAATTTGTATGCGTGACTGTCAAAATTGCTGAGAACTAAGCCAAGGTGACGAGAGAGGGAAGCTACTTAAAATAGCAACTACATCCGGCAAGAAAGAGGAAAAATATTGGAGGTTAATTATTGGCAATGTATTTTTTCCTTCTTCAAAATACAAATGAACCATTTCTGATCTCCCTTAGCCTCTTTCTAAAATCGAGTCTCGGCGCTCCTCATTTCATATGAAAATGAGATTTCATTCACATGCTACATGGAATGAAATCTCATTTTCATATGAAAGGATGATGCAAATTAAACTCATTCATGAATGGTTGCGCACCAGCTCTCGCTTTGATAGAGGCTCAAGGAACTCGCAAAACAATGGGCTATTCTCTCTGTTGGTGATCCAATACAGCGTGCTGTCTTCTGCTTTGAGAGGTATCACTGTACCGCCTGGATGCTTTTGGTCACCTGACAGAATAGGCAAAGAAAGTGGCAAGTCATAAGAATGCGGAACAGAAATAACAGCTTGAAATTTGGACTCGCCCGTGATCAAACATGTGATCACGCTATGCATAGCGCGCGAGCGGTCCCAGTAAGAAATAAGTGTCTGGCGCTAAGGGGAAAGAAAAGCTAAGAAAGACTGCTTGTAGTATCTGTCTTGCTTACGATAAGGCATTCTTTTTTTTCCTCTCTTCGGCTGCTGCCGCGGAAAAAAAAAAGAACGCCTTATCGCAGTTTGGTTTGCGTCTTAGGGTCTTAAGAACGTTAAGCAAGTTCTCTTAGGGGTGGAGGGAGGAAGGAAAGACAGCTTTGTCCTTTTCCCCGAAACCCTTGTGTTTGCTGCCAGGACAGAAACGTGGGAGAGAAAATAATTTCTTTTCCCGTCTTAAGCTGTGACCACGCCAATTTGTGCACACTCCAGGCACACTCTTAAAATTTGTGCACACTCTTACATTCCTTTTATGACCTCGTCAAGACAAAACCTGATGAAGAGAGCATTTAGATTACAATGCTCCTGATCGCATGTTTTTACGTCGTAATCCTGCCTCTAGTCGCCGCCCAGGATTCTCGCAAGAGTGGAAAGTAATATGACTTGCTCGAAACAAACAATCGTCAAATACTTGTGAAATGTTCGTAGCTAGTCTAAACAAACAACCGTCAAAATTGGAGCCAGATCAATTTATTCCATGCTTGTTTCTGGGATTGAAATGGGTAACTTAAACACCTCTATAGGGATTAAGGATTAACAGACTCAGATGGTCTCACCTCGTCAAACTTGTGAATCTGTCGAATGAAGAAATCTCCGTAACGCCGTTCCACTTTTGTATCAGCGATGTGAATCATGTCCTGAAAAGAAGAAGACAGATCAACACAAGGAAACTGTGATGCTTTATGAGTAAGAAAAGAACACTTTTAATGGTTAGTAAAGGTAAAGTCTGCGTCATGTCAGTGGCCCATCAGGCCGAAGCTTGCGTCTGATTGGCTAAGAAGGCCACAGCTTCTCTGTGATTGGTCGGAGTCGTAAGGTCACGTTGCACAAGTTTCTTGTACACATCATCAGGCTCAGGAAATGAAGATCAAAGGCAAATAATACGTTCGAAAGAAAACCGCTCTACGGTCACCTGATAAAATAGGAGCGAAAAACGTTTCGAGGGCTATTATACTATTGAAACGAAAGGCTCATATTTATTCCACACTACGCCGGAGAAATTTCAATGCATCAAAAGTTTTCCGTCTACACTACGCCAGAGAAAATTGAAAACGCAACAATCACTGGTCAGAATCACATTAATATCATGATGTCATCGATTCTGAAAAACTCCGTTTTCAAAAAGTTTTCGGTCCACACTAAAACGCGAAGCCGGTGTTTTCAAATTCCTCCGGTGTGAAGAGCGTTTTCCAAAAGCCCCGTTTTCGTGACGGATTAGTGTGGAGGGTACAATCCCAGACAAAAGACTTGGGACACGAAGCAAGTTCTCCCCTCCCCCCACTTTCAATGTTGATAATCAGGTGATTTTTCTCTTTTTTGTTGGAGAAAACGCGATATTTTCCAACATTGATTAGGGGGGAAGGGGGATACGTGATACAGCTCAAGTGTCCCAACTACTTTTGGCCGGGATTGTAGGCCTAACAGTAGAAATAAAGCTGCGTTTTCAAATTCCTCCGGTTTGAAGAGCGTTTTCCAAAAGTTCCGTTTTCGTGACGGATTAGTGTGGAGGGTAGGCCTAACAGTAGAAATAAAGCTGCGTTTTCATATTCCTCCGGTTTGAAGAGCGTTTTCCAAAATTTCCGTTTTCGTGACGGACGTGTGGACGGTAAGACTGACCGTAGAAATAAAGCTGCGTTTTCAAATTCCTCCGGTTTGATGAGCGTTTTCCAAAAGCTCCGTTTTCGTGACGGATTAGTATGGACGGTACGCCTAACAGTAGAAATAAAGCTGCGATTTCAAATTCCTCCGGCGTAACGTGGACAGGGCCCTAACTTTTAAAGGTACCGACCTTTACACAGAAAGTAATTTTCAATGATGCTTTACCTGGTCAATGTAGAAGTCCACTTCAGAAGAAGACTGAAGTTCTCCTTCAAGAGCGTCTGTGCCTTTAGTCCACACCAGGTTTCTCTGTTTATGCTGCGAAGACGAAGTGACAAGGTTTGATAAAACAAAACAACCCAAAAAGAGTAAATAACGCGGCACAGTGAAAGACAAAAACAAAAAATTCTCCCTCGATGGACGTTAATATTTGAGTAGTAAGTTCCGTAGTTTATTTTTGACCAACAGTAAAGCGCAAAACCAAATCACATCGTAACTTGCGCAGGTCTCCCCGCGCTTGGCGCCGGTTGCACGTTTCTGCACCTAGATCTGATTGGTTCATTGTGGTACTTGCGCTCATTGTGATTGGTCAGATGTCACTTCTCATTTATTTGTGGAAACACTCTCTCTGACGTAGAAATGCTGTTCTTTAACTTAGTTTGATCGTAGGGAGCCAAACACAACCATTTAGCATATAGGCATCCCGCGAAGGCTTGCTAATAGAAGTCATAATAGCTCTTTTCGCGCTAAGTTAATTTGCCCAAATTGCCGCACATTCAAGTTGTATTATATATTATGATGCAAATAAGAAAAGATAACCGTGAAAAGGGATATGATTTACAAACTTCACGTGATACTCGATTCCCATACTAAAATCAATCAGAGAGAAGCGCTAAGGAATACTGGCCAGGTCTTGTTCTATCTAAGCTATTTAACCTATCACAGTACGTTAGCCTCAAATTAAGAAATCCTTCCTACAACACTTGACTCTTAAGTCAGATTTCATTTTACATTGAAACTTTACCTTGAAGCAGAGCAGTTGCGTCCTGAATTGGTTCTCGTCCTGTGAGAAGTACAAAGGAAACAACAGTCAGTTTTATTCACGTCGAGAATAGACAGATTCGGCTAACGTGCTCACATCCTTGTTGTCACGTGCTGATTCATTTGGGAGGTTACAATAGTCCTGTTTGTACATACTCCTGTGTAATCAGTTGCATGTGGCAAATTGCACAATTGCAACCTACAAGACGAATGATCGCGTGGTCTAAATTGACTGGCAACAAGGATATAGACCTGTTAGCTGAATCAGTCAGTCGAGCCTGTCGTACACCCTGAAGGAAATCAGCAGTAAATATAAGAGTTCAAATGTAGCCTTGAAGCAGCTGTCACAAACGCTATATCTGATAGTCGGGTGGGGGTTTTGCCAGCTCAGCGAGACAACATGAAGGAGTCACATCAAGAATGAAAAAAAAAAAAGTGAGTCCAGGCTAATGATGATTCTCTCTACTGCCCAACAGTCACGCTGTAAGTAGAAATGTTTCTCACTCTGTACAATCAGACGTACATGGCGAAGGGTTGGAAATCCCACTCGTCCCTCCTTGTATCCCCGCTTTCTCTCCCCATCTCCCCCTTTTTACTCCCGCTATGCCGGGTTTTGCCAGCTCAGCGAGACAACATGAAGGCGTCACATCAAGAATGAAAAAAAAAGTGTTGTAAAAATAACAAACAGTGAGTCCAGGCTAATGATGATTCTCTCTACTGCCCAACAGTCACGCTGTAAGTAGAAATGTTTCTCACCCTGTACAATCAGACGTACACAGGGAAGGGTTGGAAATCCCACTCGTCCCTCCTTGTATCCCCGCTTTCTCTCCCCATCTCCCCCTTTTTACTCCCGCTATGCAGAATAGAAACAAAGTAATTGCAAACACTGGCTTCGACACAAAATCATTTCTCTTTTACTCACCATGTCAAGAAAAGCAGCCAGCTTTGCGATGGGCATTGTGGTGTAGAGTTTTAAATAGCTGAAAACAAATTAAAAATAATAGCTAGAGATACGTCAGATAACACAAGAAAGAAACACAGAGCTATGTTCAAAACTGTCGACACCAATACAGTTGTTGGTGAGATACAACAACAACTATCACAGAAAGAAAAACGTTTTTTTTTTACCTTCTTATAACTGGTATAAGAGATTGTTGTGACACTTCGTTCATAAAAACCTTAAGCTGGAGATTAAACGGTTCCTGAAGATAAAAGAAAAGTTAGTGAAGACTGAGAAGGGATAAGGAAACTTTTCGTAAAGATTATGTTCATAAAACAAAAGGGAAAAGTAACATCGTATCTGCGTAAGCACCGAAATGTTGTTTAATCGAATTCAAGACTAACATTGTCTTATTTCAATGCAAAGGTTCCTGTGTGGAAGCTCAGTATATTTCGACGAAATATTTGGTCACCATCTTGAATTTTTGAACCAGGGGAAGGTTGAGGAGAGGAAAAAAATTCTACCGAGAGGGTGGACGATAGGCGGTTCGGTGAACGATCGTGAGGACATAACCGCAACCCGTGCTCCCTGATAAGACGCCCGCACTGCAGGCTAACTGGAAAGCAGGGGTTTCGTCAACGTTTTCAGTAGGAGGACAACTGGTGTTCACAGGCAGGCAAAATTATTTGAACTGAACGTCTTTATAAGAAAAACGTTCGTCTAGATGGTCGAACCACTCGGGCACAGCGGGTCAATTTTCCCAGTGCCCGGCCCTTAATGAAACCCCTGCTTTAAAGCTGATCAGTCTGACTCTTTAGCTTTTCTCATTAGAAACAATCAATTCACTCACCCTGTTAAAATTGGCTGGCGGAGCGTCAAAGTTTGGAGGTACAGGCGAGATGAATTTTGGACACGCGTACGAGAAGGCCTCCTCAAATGTCTGTACATCCCTGAAAAACGAAATAGTAATTTTCAAATGCTCACAAACATCTAGACAGTTGGCACTATATCAAGGATGAGTAATGTCTTTCCAGTGATTTCAGAATGAGGGAGAAAAAGTGACGGGGCTACAGGAGTAAGGGGGAGGGGCGTTTAAAAGAGTAAGGGGGAGGGGAGTCATAAAAGTAAGGGGGAAGGGTGATCATAAACTGATAATGGTGAGCGGGGACATTTTTCTAGGACCAACAGGATGTCCAAAATGACTTGGTAAATGACACCTCCGTATATAAATTTTCTTCTCTGGCCCTTGATAATAAATGCACTAGACGACAACACGAGGAATGAATGGGGGAAAGATTAGGAGGCGTTGAGGAGGGTGACCCACCTCAAACTCCTTTCTTTACTTTCTTTACCAGTACAGTAGAACTCCGTTAATACGGTACAGGGTTTTCACAATTAGCCGGCGCCCGGCGCAAGTCACCAGCTACTTCAAGCATTTGCGCCGGGTACTTTTTGTCGCAAAGTTTCTTAATACACAATTTTGTTTCGCCAACGTAGTCATGATCTGATCTTTTTCCGGTAATAAATAAAATGGTGAAAATCTTAACAGTGCGGCTATTATATATACCTTTCGAACTTCGAAGCAAGAGCAATATTTTTGACGGGCATTACGTACATGTACACATATCAGTTTTGTCGGCACGTGAACATTTTCCACAACGGAGCACTGTTGAAAATTAGCACTGTTGAAAATTTACGAAGGCAAACAGGTAAACTAATATTATGTGCTGTTCCAGTTTTTAAAGCGACAGAAAAAGAAACAAAAAAAAAACAAAAAAACACTAGTATTTGAGCTAAGTTGACCACAAATTGATCCAGCTCTCTAAGCGTCCGCGTGGTAAATGTGAGAGCAGTCTTCATCGTAAAATGTTACTCCAAACGTGCTCCAAACGTATTCTAAGTAACGATTTGAAAGGTGTCTTAAGGCCTTCATCAACGCAAGCGCTCGGAATTTAAGACAAACGAAAACTCAAAAAAATGTCAAAAAATCGAAACAGAAACGAAACGAGATCGCTGATTTGTTGTTATACTTAATGTACGTGACAGGAAAGATATCACCGGAAATCGCTTCAATCCTTTCACGATAATGCACCTAATTCATCTGCAGCTATTTTTCATTACAAAGACTTAAACGATCTTCATATTGAAACTTTTTTCCTTGAACTTGCATAATTGAAATAATATCATTAACAAAATTACAGTTGATTCATGTTACTACAGTTCAATTGAATTCCAAGCCAAACATGGTACTGCAATGTAACAAGTACCGAGGGAACAAAAAGCATTATGTAGCATTTTATAAGTGAACTTCCACAGAAACTCATCTTGCAATGAGCGAATTTTTAATAAACTCTTGTTAAAATAAAGTGTACAGTAGCCTCCAACAAAATCAGTTTTCGGTCATCAAAATGCACCGCGACACAGATTTTCAAATTCTCCAGGGTCTTCACCCCATCCCCCCCCTCCCCCGTGCAGGAGGGGGTAAGCCAATCTGGCACTCTTCTACACGTGTGGCCTCCTTTATTATGACCCTAGGAGTGCGCCGCCTACTTTATGATTTCCTCCTGCTACTTTATTTCAATTTCAAAACCCTGAATACGGTCACCAACAGGCCATAAAAATTTGGCCGTATTAACGGGGTAGGGTCAAATTTCATGACTAGTCTAAACTGAGTGATGTTTCAACAAATAAATCACAATAGCACTTCTAAACAACTGTACTTTACATTGCATCAGGAATGCAGATATATTTAAAAAAAAAAAAAAACTTCAATCGGTACATTCAATATTAACAATGTAAAGATGAACTTAACGGGTTTGAGTGGCCGTATTAACGGGGTAATACGTTCATGTAATGGACGTTTCGCCGGGACAAAAAGAGAAGTGGCCGTAATAACGAGGTGGCCGTATTAGCGAAGTAACCGTAAGGCGGGCTTCCACTGTATCACGTTACCATGATCTTTGTTCAAAAGAGAGAGAGAGGATTTAATGAACACAAATTTAAAATGAAACCTACCCACGCTGCAGCCTTTGCAATCGGTCTCCACACTTTTCACGAAGTTGTGAATGAACGTTCTCATCAATTCGCTACAACAAGAACAAAATGTACAAGAATGTTTTATGATATGGCAAACTAGTCCAAGATAAAAAGGGGAATTGAGCTGTCCGAATTTTGGAATACAGTCCACATGCTTGATTTCCAAGATCTACCAAACTATAGATATTAATCCCAAAGCATTCCATACCTGTGGACATAACGTCAAACAAATGGCCAACAGTGTATACATCTGATCATTCTTCTTCATAATCTGAGACAGAAAATTAAAGGGTACTTGAAACCACACAACTCTTCAAGTTCAATTGACAACATCACTTAAACAACACATGAACAAAATAGCACGACTTGATCCTTCTCCTGGCTGTGCTTGGGCAATGAAAACACAGCAGCAAGTGTTATGCTACTTGCAAGACAAATTGCCCAGTAAAGCAGTGTCCCTAACAGGGTAATGCAATGTAATTACCAATTAGATGAAAAACTCAAAATTTCTGTAACGTGAAAGTTGATAAGGCTGGAGGCCAAATCGACTATCACCTCATAGAAATCGAGAGCGAACAATCCAATTGTTTTAGTAGAAGTCCGACTAAATTTTTTTCAAGTATTTCTCAACATATCAGGCCGTATTTAAATTCACGCTTAAGCAAAAACCGCACGGATGAAATTGTTGTTTGAAATTTGCAGCTGTTTACATACGTTCATCAGTTCATTTCACGTGGTGGTCAATTTCCTTTCTTGAATGTTCCTGAGAACGGAATTATCCATTAATATTTCTATATCTTCCTCGAAACAGCGGAGAAACATGTTGAAGATGACCTCAAGCCACCGCGCACTAATGGCCTATAGTGTACAAGTAGCTCAGCCAACTAAATTGCAGCATTTGCAGTAGTGTACTGTAGAATTCTTCCAAAGAGTTGCATGCGAAGGTAGCTCTTTGCTGCTCGGGACTTAAGATCCCTTAACCATCACAAGAATTAAAGTAAACAGTCAATTGGCCACGCCATGCAATATTTGAAACACACAACAACACACACACACTTTATGAAGAACTCTTAGTAACAAAATAAGATAATTGAAGCAGAAAATAAGGTAAATTCACCCAGAATAACTTAGAAGCTAATCAAGCAGAGTTAAATTAAATAGTATTTAATATATAAAGAAGTTGGTTGGCAGTAAAGCTTAAAGGGGGGGGGGGGGGCAGTAAGGAAATAACATAAGGGAAAAAAGGGAAAATAAACAAATAAATAAATAAATAAATAAGCAGAATAAATCAGTAAATCATTAACTCAGTACCTAGAAAAGTCACTAGTAAGTGCCATGAATGTTGGCAATATGACTGTAAGATGTTAAGCTTAAGTCTGCTTTTGAAAGTTTTAGGGGGGACGTGTTTAATACTTTCATCCAAATTATTCCAAACACCCCTCCCCCCACCAGAAAAGAAACACATTCCATGGGAGTAAACTAGACATGTTGCAGCACCTCTCACCTGTTCATACTGATAAGATTTGGTCTGGAACATATTTTTGGTCCTCTGAATGTACAGCAAAATATTGGAGAAACTGCGAATTGCATCCTGGAATGGAAAAATGAAACAATAATAATTATATCTCAGAATAAGCATGTTGAAAATGCACACCATTGCGTTTTGGCTTGTTCATATCCCCCACTGATAATATTTTGCTGGCAATCTTGACAAACTCAATGAAAAATAGAAGTTCTGTGCACAGACTTTTAAAAGAAGCGGTGGTAAGAAACAAATAAATTTTTACACTGTACAACATGATAGACTTAGCAAGTGAATATACGAAAGATCACATATAAATATTTGAACTGCTGAGAAAGATGTAAAGACATGAATGATCATTGCAGTTAAGTACACAACTTAAAAAAGCTGTGAAAACAAAGTTTGGAAAAAAAAAAATCAAGCTCGAACGGGATTCAACCCCATAACCCGTTCAAATACTGGAGCAGTGTTCTACCAACTGAGTTATCAAAACAAGTGGGGGCTGATCACATTGTGAGTTCGTAATATACCCGTAAATGGTGAAGAGTGCAACTGAACGTATGAAAGATCATATATTTGAACTGAGGAGAAAGGTGTTAAGACAAGAATGATCGTCACAGTTATGAACACAACTTGAACAGCTGTGAAAATAAAACCTGAAAAAACAATTTGTTGGGGCAAGGTTTAAGCTCTACTTTGACAGCCACAGCACGATGGTGAAATGGTTCCTTTACCTGGTACCTCTTCATCATAAGGTATGCAAATCCAACATAGTAATAAGTGGTGATTTGGCAGGCAGGAACTCGGGAGTAAAGACTCTGAAAGTAGATAACACACCGACAAACCTCAAATTTATATATTCCAATAATAAGCCCTAGGTTTTATTTCTTAAAAAGCCCATTTTGACAGTCTTATTTTCGCACAGGCTTGCCATTTGTGGAGGATGAAAGTTGAGAAATATTGGACATATTGAAAGGACTTTGACATCCAAATTATTCAGGTTTATGTTATTTTGGACGTGGTGTTGAATATGACAAAATACAGCTGCAGACACACATGTTGTGTTTTATACCATACCATAGAACATACAGCCAATCAGAATACAGGACAGCCACTGTAAACTTTATAGTATTAGACCCAACCTTCCCATTGTGTGCTACATAGCCTGTGTTGGCCACTGTATTTTCTATGGCACGGTATAAAACACTTTCCTTGTGGCATACCATAGAACATTCCTCTTGTCACTTGTAGTCTTAATATACACACTTGCCTAAAGGTTCGTGTGTATACAGAGAAAATAGAAGTGACTCGTGAAATATTCCAAGGTGTACCACAGACAGTGTTGCATATAGTATGTGTATAAATTCTCTGAATATAAGGATGTGATGTACCAAACATGTTCAGAGTCATTAATTCTACAATAGGGGGCTTTTTTTTTAAAGATATAATTATTACAATTATTGTTATCAAAAAGAATGTTTTTGTGAGGACACTCGAACCATGAACATGTGGCATTTTGTGGTCAATTTCTGAGTGACCATAGAATGAGGGCTCTTCATATTAACAAGAGTATTAAGCTAAACTAATCTGTAACAATGCTAGCGCTCTTGAGACCATAATAAGCATCATATAACCCTTCTTAACATTCACATTAAATTTTTCATTGTGGCTGATGAAGTTTGCCAGAACCGAACGAGATATTCCACTTTTAATAAGATTTCTTGATTGCGCTCTGAGTACTGGAAATTATTTCTTATATTTTAATAATGCTAAACTTCTTCATTATATGAGAGCCTTCATTCTATAGTGGTCAAAAAAATGTACCAAAAAAGTCAAGTGTTAGTGGTTCAAGTGAAGTTACTGTGATATTTTTAAATACTATTATTATTATTATCATCATCATCATTATTATTATCATCGTCCTCACGTAATGCTTGCTTAGAGTCCTTAGGGCCAAGACCATACCATGGTCCTGGGGCACTAGGGGATAGCCAGTTTTTAGCTTGATAGCACCCTCCTCAAAATGTGTGCTGTACCTAGCAAGGTTATCTTTTGTAGTTCACTCATGCTTAATTGGCCGGGAATTCTTCCAAGATAAGTTTCTAGTCCCTTTTTGATAGCTCCAAGTGCTCAAATGATAACTGGTATCGTTTCCGTTCTCATGCCCCACATTTGGCTTGTTTCGATTTCCAAGTCCTTATATTTGGATAGTTTTTCAGCGACTTTCACGGATGTGTTTCTGTCTGATGGTACTGCCATGTCAATAAATTTACAGGTTTTCGTTTTGTGGTCTTTAATCACCATATATATATATATATATATATATATATATATATATATATATATATATATATATATATATATATATATATATATATATACTTCTTGAACTTGAACAGAATAAATTTATAGAGCGCTCGACTCTGAGAGGAGCAGGGTAGATAATAAACAATGGTAGCAAGACTTCAATTCATTGTTTTATTGCGACAACGCTGTTTCGTATGGTCAAAGGATGACCACACTCATCAGGCAATATTGATATTGATCGTTGATATTGATCGTTGATATTGATATTGATCGTTGATATTGCCTGATGAGTGTGGTCATCCTTTGACCATACGAAACAGCGTTGTCGCAATAAAACGATGAATTGAAGTCTTGCTACCATTGTTTATTATATATATATATATATATATATATATATATATATTATCATCATCATCATCATCATTATTATTATTATTATTATTATATTTTTTTGCATCTTGGGTATATTTTTGAAAGTACATGTACTTATTGTTAGGGGGCTTATTATCAGTACATTACTTCATTTCACTACTTTAATTACCTTCTTGTTTAGTTCAACATTCTCCAACACTTTGATTGCCTGGAAATAATCACCAAGCAGAGAGTGAAGCCTCAGCAGACCAATCAAACTGAAGTAACCCAGCATCTTGTAGAGGGGATGGATTCCAAACTCACCAGCCACAGAATCAGGGTCACCACCTTGGTTATACACCTCCAGCTAAAAAAAGAGACACTAAGGTCAAACACAGACTTCTTCTCCTGATCTGAGCACCATACACTGTATATTCCATGCACTTACAGCTGTACTAACAGGAGTATTTGTCTAAGCACCAAGAGAGAAATGTAAAACTCGCTGCTGATCATCTTTTTCAAACTGAACAGACAGATTTGCTTTTTCAAAAAAAAAAAAGATATTTTCTGAGTGCACTATTGCACCAATATGCCAATTATTTATAATCTCCTTAGTAACACAAATTTGCAGGTGCCAAATATACAGCTTATAGTGAAGGGTATTATTTGTACGAGTTCTCCATATTTATCTTGTTAATTAGCAGCCTTTTGCTGTATAATAATTATATTAAATTTATTAAATTATTATATTAAATTTATTTTGCAAATTGTATAAATTTGGCAGGCTTGTAGTAATTCTTGTCAGCCATGTTTGTTGTTTATCAATTTTCAGTTCACCGCATTAATTTTGTCATGTAGATTTCATAATTTGTTTATCTCAGATTTTGCTTTTTCAAAAAAAAGAAAGATATATGTATTTTCGGAGTGCACTATTGCACCAATTTGCCAGTTATTGATAATCTCCTTAGTAACACAAATAAACACAGTCCATTTGCAGGTGCCAAAAATACAGCTTATAGTGAAGGGTATAATACGTTACTTGTCATCTGTCTTTTTCATGTTTGTTCCTGTGTTCATTCCTCATGTATTTGTAACTTTCAGTTACTGTATTTATCTTTGATTTAACTGATGTTTCTGAAAGACAGGTGCTTGCAATCTGCATCTGCAAAGGCATTGTTGTGCCCCTTGACTGATTGTTTAACACTGTTGTTGCTTTTGTTTTTGTTGTTGTTGTTGCTGTTGGAGTTGTAGTAGCATACAGACACACCTGATGGTTAATCTTGGACTTTTCCACTAAAGAATAGAGTACATTAAGAACACTGTGAACATTCCAGATCTGAAAAAAGGAAAAAGCCATGTTATGATTAGGGGAATTCATTAATAAATCCCACTGGAATTGAAATTGTTACTCCTTCCCAAAAATATAATTTTTTTGATGCAAAACTATATAACAACTAAAGTTTTTCCCCTCACGGTGCAATTGTCCATAATTATTCTAGTTCCCTATAAAAGAAAACCCTAACCACCTGTAATGGCTCCTAAAGTGTTCAAAGAGAGTGTAAAATGGGTTCAAAAAGTAGGTGAGTGGTGTACATTTGTAGATTTGATAGAGTGATAGGCCATTTCTGAATTACCTAAAGCCTCTTTCTCAAAGCGGGTCTTGGTGCTCAACCTTTTATAAGAAATAAAATTTCATTCACATGCAAATTAAACTCATTTTCATATGAATGGTAGTCCACCAGGCCTCAGTTTGATAGAGAGGCTTAGGCCAACTCGGAAACAGGCTATTGATGTACAAATGTATGAGCTTAAAGTACATTGGTTTGGAAGAGGCTGTCCATAGTGTCGTTTAGTGTGCGTGTTTTTTATTGCAAAAACAAAAGAGTTATCTGCAGTATTCTTAGGCTAGTCGCCCAAGAGGAGTCACCTGTACAAGTTACAAAGTTCCACTAGAAACTGCAGAACACCATAATTTTGTTCATTGTTGGGTCATACCTTTGTGTTTGCTCTCAGTGTTCCTACTTCATCTTCTCCCTTTTTCAGCAACTTTGATCGGTACTGGCTAAATGATTGGAACTAAAAAATTGAAAAGGCATCCTTATTAGATCACTGAGCACCATAAGGAAGTAAGTGAGAAAAATTCCATATTGATCACTCTATGAGAAAAAGATGAAAATATTAAACACATGCATCCACCTGGTAAATAAACTCGTCAATAATGTCCCACAGCCACTGATTGGGCAGACTGAGAGGAACAGGTTCATCGGTATCTGGAAAAATTCAAACTATAAAATTTAAAGAAAGAAAGCTTTTTTCTTTAATGCTTAAGTTGATTGCACCTGGTAGTGGTAAAGACTTCAAATTAAAATGTTATGTGACTGTGTGAGTGAATGGTCTCTAAAGAAGCCAGCGTAGCAAGCATTTCCATACTGATTAAAGTTTCCTGCATTCTGGCTGCACCAAAATTGGGGCAAGTGAGTGAATGCTTGCCAGCAAACCCCATTATTTTGAAAAAGCATTTGCCCACAAATAGCTCAAATTCCTAGGGAATAACTTCATGGCCTCCATGCTGCGCCTAGCGAGCTGTTGACTGACATTGATTTTGGTTGTAACTTATGACCACCTTGTTTTGTTTGTTTGATTGTTCCAGTTGTTTCTTTTCCCTCCCTCCCACCCGCCCTGGGAGCTTTCGTAAACCCTCATGGGCTTCTCGTTCCATCATTAAAGATGCCCAAACAGATTCACTGGCTTGGTTTGTTCTCTCTGTGTGTCAGAGGGGTGTGGTGGGGGATGACTGTGGTTCTGATTGGTGAAGGGTTGTAATGCTGACAAACACATCAAATTTGCCTGACAAAAAAGATGCTTCCAGTACTATCATACATGTATGGCTAAATAATTGTTTCTCAGAAAGGGAAAGAAATGACAATTAAATTGGTGAATGGTAAAATAACAACAATTATTTGTTCTGTTCTGAATGTGAAACAAAGTTTACAGTCAAATTGTCAACACTATCACTGCAGCCAGACAAAAAGCACTTCATTTTGGCTTTAAACCAATTTGAAAGTGGTGTAAGCTTCATTACTTCCATATGAAACCTTCTCAATATTTTAGTTATCAATTCATCATTGAACCTCAGCCTTTAATGGGATTGGCCTGATCATTGGTGTTCTGACTGTTTAAATCCTGTTCTTGCCATTTCTGAAATTCATATAGCTGTAGCTAAAGTTAATAAATAATTATAATTAGTCATGAGACCAACTGATGCAAAAGGTCTATTCTCGTTTTACACAGGCTCCATACTTACTTAGAATGTAATTGAAAAGATCGCAGTAGTTGAAGTATGACTCAAAGCGATGGTCCAATGTTGGCTGAAAAGTAAACAAGATCGTAAACAAATTTTATAGCGGGGTTCTGATGGCCCGAAGCGCTGCCAAGCAGAGCCCCATATCCATATAGGAAAGAAAAGGAAACCCATGAATTGATTTTCTCATGATTCTCATGGCTAGTGGTATTGCACATGGGTGCGTACGCATGACACTGACAAAGTCACGCAAGATGGCGGCCTTACTCCAGCTAGTAGGTTGATAGAGACATGCAGCCTTAATTTGTTTACAGTGAACTTCTTTGATACTGGATATTCATGTTATGATCAATTGACACCTGTCAAAACAAGGTATCCACTGACCAGTATCACATGACCATTTCGTGGGCTCAAGTTTAGAACTCATTGAGATCTTGTGTTTTTTTTTAATTTCACCACTGACCAAGTGCTAGTTTTTGATTGGATCGTGGGCTTATGTCAAGTTAATTTGTAATCACAGCAGGGTTGTTCGGAAGTTGGTTAATGCTACGTCAGGATTAAAAGTTAACCGTAGTATAAATTTTGCTTGTAAGCAAATGTTTGTCACTGTTTTTGTTTTGTGTATCTTGAGATTATTCAAACTCAAAACAGAAGGCCAAACAATATAAACAGAAAACCTCATGGTACAAAGTTACAAAACTCAAATCAAAATTATTACTTTTTTAATTGAAGGGGTGAGTGCAAAATCATGCTAAGTGACGATTTGGGTGAAAAGAAAAATTTTCACGAAAGGGCTTGAATTTTTGCATGTGGTCTTCAATGTAATAGGAAAACGTGGTCCTGCATTTTTGTCACTGGTTTTTGCTTTGTTTATAAAGACGCCGCTAGGAAAACCGAGTAGTTTTTCTGCATATGCAATATCTCAAAAACGAAGCGAAGCTTAGCGGAAAAACTATGGGACATTGTTAAATGTACCTAAACAAAACTGCATGCGAAATTTGGAGCGTTTTCGACAAAGTTCACTTTTGATTAAAATACCTAGCGCCCTTTTCCTGCCGAGGTCTTCAAATAAATGAAGCCGGGCCTTTGTTATGATAAACAGAGCCGATCCTTTGTTATAATAGCCAAGCCAAGCCTTTGTTATAAGTCGAAGTCTCGCCTTGGTTTATCATAACAAAGGATCGGCCCGCCGTGTCCGCAAGAACTTTGATTTCACTTAGAAAGCAGCAAAATGTCAATTTCACGCAACGTATAAGCTCAAAAATGTTGATTTTAGGTCAAAAAAGGTTTAAATGTTGATTTCACGTTAACGCGTGACAGCAAGGAGGTTGATTTCTCTTAGAAAGGAGCAAAATGTCAATTTCACGCAACGCATAAGCTCAATGATGTTGATTTCAGGTCTAAATAGGTTAAAATGTTGATTTGACGTTAACACGTGACGGCAAGGTGGTTGATTTCACTTAGAAACCAACAACATGTCAATTTCACGCAGCGCATAAGCTCAATGATGTTGATTTCAGGTCTAAATAGGTTAAAATGTTGATTTCACGTTAACGCGTGATGGCAAGGATGTTGGTTTCACTTAGAAATCCAGCAAAATGTCAATGTCACGCAGCGCATACGCTCAATGATGTTGATTTCAGGTCTAAATAGGTTAAAATGTTGATTTCACGTTAACGCTTGACGGCAAGGATGCTAGTTTCACTTACAAAACAGCAAAATGGTAATTTCATGCAACTTATAAGTTCAATGATGTTGCTTTCACGTGAAAACGCGCTATAAATAGGGCTGACAGATTAACAGATTAACCCTACGGGTCTCCATACATCTGCATGTCCGCTGATCCCAGAAGCTCAAAACACTACAAATCATGCCGATTTGAAATAAAATCAACGCAACCTGGATCACAGATCTATGTTACAATCGATCGCTACTTGTTGGCCATTCTTATGTTTAAACAATCTAGTTACCAGTTGGAGAAACGTCTGCAGCAGAATGTGATCGCAATGCATGCCGGGAAGGGTCTTTACACCTCATGCGCGGGAAAACATGGCGGTCGATACAAGACAAATTTTATAAGTCTAAAACCAGTTCTCGCTTTCCAAACTTTGATGCTACCAACACTTGGCAAATGGGCCACGACTCACCAGAGGGTATTTTTCTTGGGCAAGAACTCCTCTTGGACTTTGCTGCCTGGCTCGATCTGACTTCGAACGCCAATAACACGATTACGGTATCTCAGCTGCCTTCGAGGTTTCAGAACACATTTTGATTCTTTAAAGCGTGCTGATGACTTACGGGTTTATCGAGACTTTATGATGCCTCTCAACCACCAGGCAGGCATACAAGGTACTTTAAAACAATGCTTAAGATATTAGTTGACAGAGCTCTAATGCGGCACATCTCTTTTTTGTTTGATGAACTTCGTTTGACACTTGATCAATTCACGTGTTGTGCTCACATCACAATAACCGATGTAAACAATCTGTTCCCAGATTTCTGCTCTATATATGCTGTGAGATTTGATTTTGACTTCATACACTATAAACAGTCTGCCTGTTTGCTGTTCAACAAATAAACTCCTAAAGACATGGCTAGGAAAAGCCAAGTATTTTTGCGTACGTTATAACTCGAAAACGAAGCAAAAACCAGCGACAAAAATACAGGGCCGCGTTTTTCTATTACATTGAAGACCACATGCAAAAATTCAAGCCCTTTCGCAAAAATTTTTTTTTTCACCCAAATCGTCACTTAGCATGGTTTTGCACTCACCCCTTCAATTATCCTGGGTAAGCTTAATCAGGCTTTGATCAACCTGAACCAGGAGCTCCGCTTTTAGGCCTGGCTAAATCTATATATTATACTTAACTATAATTTTTTTTTATTAAAAACTGAATCATACAAAGAATGGCATGAAGCGGGTGTAGAAAAAATTAGAGATATCTTCAACGGTGACACATTTACATCTTACCGAGATTTCTGCTCTCACTTTGCCCTTAAAACTAACTTTCTAACCTATTACAGTTTATGCCAAGCAATTCCATCTAACTGGATTAAAACTTTGAAAGGCAAATTACAGCCGCATTCGAAGGAACCTACAAACATGGACAGAATTCCCCTTGAGAAGCTCTCTTGCAAACTTGCTACTAACTACCGTGTTGAAAAGAAGTTCGTTTCTGCCACCGCCGAAAAAAGACTGAAAAGAGCTAATTTGAACGACCAGCAAATTTATCAAACGTACATGATGCCTTTCAAGACCACTAAAGATATTCAACTCTCGATGTTTCAGTTCAAGATTGTACACCATATTTTACCCACCAATGCTGCATTACATAAATTCAGTATTAAAGAGCACGACCGCTGTCATTTATGTGCTAAAAAGCAAACAATTACACATCTCTTCGTAACTTGCCCCAACGTCCAGCTGTTTTGGACAGAGTTTACTGATTGGTGGTACAGAAAAAAACAATACTGTAATCACGCTTTCTGAAGCACAAATACTTTACGGCATCACAGACACCGTGCCTCTGTGTCTCGGTTTAAACCTCTACAATAATTGCAAAATATTATATTTACACCACTTCAAAAAATGAGGAAGATTATTTCTTAGACGCTTTCTTGGCTATCCTTAAAAACAAAATAGAAATAGAAACTAGCAGAGCAAAGGTGCAAGTTAAACTGTAAATATAGCTAAATATACTGTAAATTGTCGCTTTTTTGTCTTTTTTTTTTTTTTTTTTCTTTTTGCAGTTTTCACTAGTTCTAGTAACCGTAGTAAAAGTTTGTAGTAATTGTCCGCGATTAAAAAGTAGTGTAACGTAAGCGGTTTAAATAATACTGTTGTTTCGTCAAGCATTGTAATTAGAGCAAGTTGTAATTAGCGTAAGTAGCTGTATTGTTGTAGTTTTATACGTAGTTTTTTTGTAATTAATAATGTAAGTATGTGTGCTGTAAAAAATAGATAATTAATAATAATAATAAAAAAAATTAAAAAAAAAAAAAAAACTGAATCATTCGATAACGCAATTCAAGAGTTTTCATTGGTTTAGCCATCATGGTATATGAGCCATTATACCATGCTCTACAAATACACATAACTATTGGGGCATTTTTATTTTCATTCTAATCTGTTTTAGTTTCAATATTTTGAGGTGCATTTTTAATAAAACAATTGTTCCACTTGCATTTGTTGAATATTGATGAGATGAATAGAGGCAACTTGGCACTATGCACCTTGTTGGCCATCTATGATCTCATATTCAGCACATGCTCAATTTTATTGTTAAATATACTATAGAGATATTCCTTATTAAAAGTAGTAATCATTTCTAATCAATTTGTTACCAACACATTACCTTGAGTTTATTGTAGATGTGTCTGTAGTACAACTCTTTATAGAGAATCAAAAACACTTGATCTGGAAGAGAACAAAACATACTGACTTCTTTTCAACCTTACCTACAAATCAAGTAAAATTTAAAATGTTGTAAAATTCTGAAAATAAACCCTAATAATAGGCATATATTTTTCAAAGGAGCCTTTTGAGAGGCTTATTTTCGGAGTGATTTATTATAGGAGGGAAATTTACATTTCAAAAATTGGCTAGGCTTATAATTGCAGGGAAATTTGTGTCCCCAATTTTTCAACAAGCAAATGGTAACATTGGGGTGTTGACTAGAAATTTGTGACGACTGTAAAATCCTTCAGAATATGCCAGCTTCAAATACCATGTAGCTCAAAGACATAAAAATGAAAGACAGTTGCAGGAAACATCACAGATCTGGATGCAGCAAATACAGTAATATCTTGAGAGAGGGCAAAACACAGTGAGTCACATCACTGAACATCCTCTTGTACCTGTATTATCCAAGAAAGACAGTTGGTGATTTGAAAGACAAATCGCTGAGATGCCAAGAATATTGCACAATGGCTATATATCATGGCATGAAACCGAATTGCAACAGGCTGAACATCATAGTCTAGAGCAAAATCCAAGGGAGCAGATGGTGTAGAGAAATTACATGTGGGTTGCATGGCCGTGATTGCTTGCTGTCAAATTGGCAGCCTTTGAAGCAGGAAATGGCTGCTTGTTCTTGTGCCATTTTGGCTTCTTTTCTGAAGCAAATGTTGCCAGAATAATCCAGGCATATAAAACAAACTTGATAAAGGTGAAGGCATAAATTATTTTGCTTTGTTATGTAAAATTTCTAAAACTAATGTTTTTTCAAATAAAGAAAAAAAAAATTATTTGAATTCCTAATTTATCAAGCTTTCAGGAAATTAAGGTATACTGATACCTTAAGTTATCTACCCATATATGTTAACTTGGCTACATATGTTGACATCATGTTCTTTGAAAAAACTCACCTCCATCCACAAGTGATGCCACGTAATCTGCGTCAGGCCATGGGGATTTTTCAAAGTGTCTCTCAGTTAATTTGTTGAAACTGAGATGAGAAAAATCACAAGATGCTCTTAACTGTTAGAATTTCTGATCATATATACAATGTACATGAATATAATTATAGTGAAAACATACTACCGGTATGCTTGATATTTGCTTTCACTTTGCAATTCTAATTCTTCTAAACAATAGTTTTTCTTGTTTCATATTACGGTAGTAAAAATTGAAAGGGAAGATAACAAGCAAAATGGTGAACAAATGGAAAAAAAAATTGAAAATGGGATGTCAAAATCTTATGTTTAGACGTTTTTTCTTTTACCTGTATCATTTACATGTACAACTTAAGTAACGAAGCAAAAACTGCTAGTCTCTCTTAAAATCACACACAACTCCACCCTCAGCCCCAGAGCCATCTGTCCTCCTCAGCTGACAGGGCCTTGGCAAGAGGAAAAGGTGTCTCTGGAAACATATTATTTGATTGGCTCGATTCATTACTAACTGAATGCTAGTTTCTAGTTTCTTCAGGGGTTGACTCAGACTCAGGTGCTATAGTTTAGAACCTGCTTTAAGACCTCAATAGCAAAACACATAAATGCTCTAATCAAAGAGCTTCAATAAGAGATGTTTGTGAATGAAACCAACATTGAATTAGACCTGGAAATCTTAGTCCAAGAATCCAGCCAATCAAATTATGTATCTCAAGAGCCACTTTTTCCTTGTTTCAAGGTCCCAGTTAAGAAGATAGGCAGCTCTCGGGACAACAATGACAAAACTGCAATGTATTTCTACTTACTTTGTTTCATAGATCTGTTGTATTTCATAAAGGTTCTGGAAGGAAACAAAGCAATAAAGAAATTTTGTTAAATGCAGTCTGCACTTCATTGATGATCAGGGCCAAACCTTGATTAAGTCTCTCACCTCAAATTATGTTCCCATAGATCAAGACTCTGGATTTAGACTCTAGATTTACACCCTGTATCAACCAAGGGGTGGACCTTTGTAAATCATTTGGTGGGGGTGTGCCATTGGGTTGCTGAAACCCTTACCCTAAAGTAGACCATGATCATCTTAATTTTGCAACCCTATTCTAGACTAGGCACCTGAAAACCCCCTACCTTTTCCCAGACTAGCTACTGGTATTATCCATGCAGAAACTTAACCACTATCGTAGTCCAACATACGCTAATTAAACCAATACCTTACTGAGTCACTTTCAAGTTTCAATTTCTATTACAAAACACCAGGGAAAGAACCCTGTTCTAGTCACCACATTATTAATACAATGGCCACTTTTCCGGTAAATTATACTCTACTGTAGACCAAAATTGTCTCATTTCTATACCACAAAGGCACATACCCATGTAGCACTAGCTTATATATGGAGGTACCCCCACGGGATCAAAAAATAAGGGTTGGAGTGGGGTTGGGGAGGGTGTTGGTACAATAATCCTAGTAGCTTACTGCTACAGAAACTGGGATTAACTCCCACAACTTTGGACACTTCAGCCCAACACAGACTTTAATGACAATCCATGTAGTCATCCCTAAGTCATTATGCCTATTCTGTCTCTAGCATTTTCACTGACTCTCTGTAAAAAACAAAATTCATAAGTGGATGTTAACCTAGGCCTATCGGAATAAAAGACAGCTTGCAGCTGCACTAAATGTGCTAAAAACATGCACAGAGTTCTTTGAAGACACCAATGACTAGCAAAAATTGCCATCTAGAAGTCTTGGGTCAAGGAAAAAATGATCAGACCCCAAACGACACAATCATAAACAATATGTACTCAGCCTCCTGCCTTCATTGCACGGGAAAAAGCATTTGCCCTGAGAAAATAATACCAGTTCTAAAATACAGGACCAAACCAGGAGACTTACAGTAAGGACACTCCAAAAATGAACACAGTCACTTGATGATTTTTTGGACATTTTTTTGGTGTCTGTAGAATTATGTCTCTTCATGTAATATAGAATATTAGTATCTAAAAATTAATGTTAACAAAGCTCATTAGAGCCGTCATTCTGTAGGCAACAAAAAATGTACAAAACTATGTCGAGTGTTCATGGTTCATGGTTCAAGTGTTCATTGTTTTTACTGTAGCAGGGGCTGGCATACTAACATTATTTGTACATACCTGTTCTGTAACATGCTGGTGAAAGAAATGAATAAATCTTCGAATTTCTTCTGGTACACTGTAGGTATATGTTTGAGGTTCTACTCCAGGATCAAGGCTATACATCTGACCTGCAACAAACATATGAACAAAACAATGATTTTGAAATTCAGTTCAAGCACAAAAAACTCATCTTCAGGAAGTGGTCAAAATGTCAATGTCTGTGTGTGATATTGCACATGATCACAAAGCACGTGTTCAGAGTTTGCCAGAATGGTGAAGACAGTCAAACAAGGCATCCTTGAAAATTTTTTTCAAAAGGAAATCTTAAGGTAAACAGTTGTTTAGCAGAAATTTTATCGTACAATAATAAAAAAAAGTACAAAAAAATGTCAAGTGTTCACCGTGTCCTTAGTGTCATTTTCTGTATGTTATAGAACTACACAATTATAGTATTCAAGACTCATTTAAAAGCAATAAGTATTATTGAATCATAATTTAACCCAACTTCCTGTAACCATGAAGGCAAAACGTATGACTGTTAACAAAGTTTTGAATGGTTTTACTATAAGTGGTTCAAAAAACTTTAGAATCATGACACATGGCAAACACTGGCCAAGCAGGCAATAACTCCAAGCCGTTGCCAAAACAATGCTCTATTCTTTTAAATCAGTGTATTTGCTCCTGATTTTAGTTTTTTTAAAATTTTCAGAAATTTTTGTCTTGCACTTTTACAATTAGTTAGTTTTTAAAGGCTTTAGACTGGAAGTCAAAAGCTGACATTTTAAAATTCTTAATTGGAAAATGTAGTTACTCGAAATGATAGGTAATCCTAGTTACTCCCTTATTTTTAATTCTTATAGTGTTCACAATTTTCTGACCTGTATTGTTATACCTTTCAAGTAAGCAACTCATTAATTTAACGTTAAATATGACTTACTGTAAGTTAAGTTTATATGCAAATTTGTATTATTATTAATAGTACTTTCAAAGCCAGTATGTGTTGCTGTTGTGGCTGGATTGTAGAATACTGTACTGCTCATTTGCATCTCACTGAACTTGAATGGTTCCTTTTGTTTCCATAGGCGTAAAAGCCGGGGAAGGGGGACAATGGGGGCTGCGCCCCCCCCCCCCCCCCCAGCTACAAAACTTGTGGGATTTTTCGGGCAAAACGCTCATGATTCGGGCAACGACAACTGAGAGAGCACATTACAAAATAATGCTGTTAGCATGATTTCAAAAACTCGTAAATAAAGTTTCTAGTTGTTACTTTTTTGAGAACTTTTTCTTTTAAAAAGTTTAAGATTGTACTCGGATTGAGACTGTTGTTATGTTTGATTGATTGAGTTTGCAATCTTTGAACAAAACTATTTTTGGAATTACTGTGTGGCATGAAATTTACGTGGGATCTAATTTTCGCAAATTTCGCGGATTTTTCATCAATCTGCGAAAATTAAATCCAGTGCAAACAAACTCCCTCCAAAGAACTCCTTTTATTTAAATTGCTGAATTTCAATGAAATTGGTTGCAAACAGTGTAACGAAAACGACCACATGGCTTCTGTTTTTGTTAATTTCAAGTACCCCACATGAAATCCACGAAAAATTATTCCCGTGAGTAAAGTTTGAAACCCAAATTGGCGAAAATGTATTCCCGCGAAACTAAAAAAATCCAAAATCTGCAAAATTAAAGTGATTCCTCTGAAATAAAAGTGACAATAGAGTTTTGTTCAAACTTTGTCCACTGAATATTTGTCATATTATAACTTCAATTTTGAAATAAAAAAGGGGGGTGCCCATGCTCATTAAGGAGCAGTGAGGCATTGAAAATGCCCCATTTTGGCATTATTTGATCCTTATTATGAGAACGAATTCCCAGTAATTGTAAGATCTTTGTGAACCCAGACTCATAAGAATACGCATTAAACTAAAGTCAATGCATAGTGTCGAACACAAATAAACATTCAAAGTTTGATTCAGGCAGAAAGCTAAATCCTTGATTAAAAATTTGAACCAAATTTCTTGACGTGGTTACCGACTGCAAAATAGAAAAGACCACAGTGTGTCTGCTATTTTTCCTATTTATTCAATTTTCAGCAATAGAAATTAGATCAAGGCCTCACGCACGATGTTGGTGTACAAATCAAAATTAGCAAAAATCGGACGAAAATTTGTTTTAGAAATGCTGTAATTCGCAGGTTATTAATTTTTTTCTCTTCAAATGAGCACCATCTTGTAGCGATTTTCATGTAGTTTCCTTCCATCTTAGCTACGTCTCAAAAGCGCTTGTGCCTTCCTTGTAAGGAGTCAAAATCACACATCTTCGCAAGTAGCGTAACACATCGGGCCGTATTTTACACTATTCTTATCGTGCCCATTGCAGGCGCGATTTGCCATTTTTGCCTTTTTGGCAAATTTTGCTTTTTGCCAAAATCGCGCACGTTACTCCTTTTGGTGGTTTTTGCTTTTGCCTTTCGCGCCAGCAAAAACATCGCACCCTTTTGGCTTTTTGCGTATTTTGCCTTTATTCCGAGTCCAGCAAACTGAGTTGGTTCAATTCCGAATGTAAGCTTCCTTAATCATAATACAGGTTTCGCAAGGCAAAGCATGGCAAATTATTGTTAAAGGAGCTCTTTTTAATCACAAAAATGGAGAAAAGCGTTCTCCAGAACGCAAACTATAAGAGAACGCCACATGCTAGTAAGTTACTCTATATATCGCTATCAGAATGCTTACCAAGGATTTGGAAACGATGTAACTTTAAACACGTTTGTCCAATTTTTGTCCAGCCTGGCGATTTTGAGAAAATGACAGAATGAATCAGCTTATGTCTTTTTTTGTTTCTTTTTACAAGAACTAAGCAAGCAAGTTCCCTGCATCTTCTTGTCCATTTCGTGTTCATCGTGGCCATTTTCTTATTTACAACAAGCCCAAATTATGTCCAAATAAGGAAATGGATGGACGAGTTGAGTTAGACTGGGATTGAAAGGTTTCCCCATGAAGAGAAAACAAAACAAAACATCGATGTGTTGGTTGACCCTTATTACGGTGTTGTTCGCCAACTTTGCGGAAGGATCGGCGAGGATAACGTTCAATCTCAACTGAGCATTCGCCTGTGAAAATAGCATCACTAAAAGTATCATAAAATGTTCGCTTTGGCTTTTTGTCAGTACTTTGCACTGCTCGCACACTCCAGCCTTTATTACGGTGTTGTTCGCCAGCGCTCTAGCGGCAAAGGCGCCACGAGGCAAAATTAGCAAAACAACAAAGTGGCAGAAATAGCGCGGGCCTGAAAGGCAAAAAAAAATGCGTGATGCCGGAGGCGCAATCGGCAAAACGCAAAATTTGCGCGAAAGGCAAAAAAGGAAAAAAGTGCTCGAAACGTGCGAACAAAGGCGCGATAAAATGACAAAGTTTTTAAATTAAAAACGTGGTCTCACGCTAGTTTTTTAATCAAATTTTTTTGACAGATACAGCCACAAATGAAAGAATCCCACCATTTTAAAGCAAAATTTAGGTGCACTTTGGAGACACCTTCTTGAATTGAATTGTTCACACTAAGAAGTTAAAAATTATAATAATGCACTTCCCGTTTTGGTCAAAAAATGGGGGAAAAACGGCACTTTTTACCTAACCTGTTCTCGGAATTTTGTTATTGTTCTTCTAATAAATCTCTTTCAGACGGAAAATTTCGCTTTTTGGGGTGCACATAGATGGAACTTTAATTCTGCGAAGTTTTACAACCACTGGCTTTAAGAATGACGAGAAATAATAAGAAATCTAGCGCAAGACCGTTTTTGTTACGCAATTGTACACCAACATCGTGCACGAGGCCTCAATCTTTTCTCATGCAAAGCTTATGATTAGCTGATTACAATGACTGGAACGAAAATTGGGGTGCCCATGCTCTTTTGTGAGCTTGAGCCATTTTTCAACTGACAGAGCTCAATATCAAGGCAAATCCGTCATGTTTTCAATATGCGTGTGAACGAGCGTGCGCTAATGACGCCATCAATTATGCGCAGTAAGGATGCGCAATGCAAATGTGAGGAATGACCTTAAACTCCCGCGAAAATTTCATGCCACACGGTTTCAGCAGATGCGGGAATTGTGAACGAGTTTGTTTTTCATGCAATGTGAGTGCGTTTGCATCCCGATTTCAACAATCGCGCATTCGGTAACTGCCTAAATTTTTTGGGCAAGAAGGTCACCCCCCACCCCACCCTCCCTAGTCCGAAAGTGCCCGTACGCTTATGTTTGTTTCTATATATGCTTCCTTCTTGGAAGCATTGAGAGATATGTTAATAAGTGGCTCGGTATTGTAAAATCGCTCCGCCGTTGCTTACCTCCCTTCTCGTGTATAGGAGGCTCATACTCTCCTCCATAATTTCCTCCATTTTGCCTGTCACTCTAAAACAGACCAACAAAACAGTAAGCTTGAGTTAACCTTGTATTAAACAAAAATTAAAATTCTCCATAAAATTATGGCTACATAGCCATCATTTCACGTTCGGGAATTTTATGAAAACTACAAAACAAACAAGACAAGACATAATATTTTAGACATTGTGAAAAAACTAACCTCCCCTTCATATTGTTCCTCTGACTCGTGCATCGCAAATAAGCTTAAATTTGTACGGAAAAGGACAAAAAATAAGTACTCCTTGCTTCGTGGCTCCTCGTGTCTTTATAACGTGAATCAGTAACCTGGCCAAAAATATTTTGTGTGTCATGTAAAGAACACGAAATGTAACGTATCAAAATACATATAAGCTGGCTGGCTACATTCGCAGAGAGGTGGAGATTTCTCTGACAGTGAAGAGTAACGCTCGGCGTAGGTTGAGAACGAACAAGGCTGGACGTCATGTAGAGATGGGTCGACCGAGTTTGTGTCCAACCGAGTGATTTAGGCGCTGATTTAACGCTCCTAACCCCACCCGGTTCTTCAAATCCACCATCCTTCCGCCTGGATTTGTTCTCGGTAGTCCCAAGTTCAACTCCTCAAGTGCGTTAACGGTAAACAGGCAACTGGTCAGCCTCCCACCAGTTGGGATTCTAAACTGTTTATGTTCTATTAGCAATACTGTTTATTTATTTATTCAATTATTTATTTATTTATTTATTTATTTATCTATTTATTTGTTTGTTTATTTATTTACATTGTCCCCAATTAGCACAACAGTACTAAATACATTTGACACTTGAATAAAGTTATTTACTAGTATTTCGTTGAACAAATACTGTTGCTGAATGAAAATTATTTTGGTAGAAGCTGAATAATTATTTTTGTTGAATGAATTGCGAAAATCATTTGGGTTGAAGTTGAACAAATATTTTTGTTGAATGAAAAGAATTTTGGTTGAAGTTGAAAGAAAATGTGTATTGTTTAATATATATATAAAATGTTGACTATAAATATATGTAGTTGAACATGAGTATAAGTTGTTGAATATGAAGGTGCAAGTTGTTGAATTTTGCAACATTTGGCTAACCATAGGCATGATGTTATGACGTCATATGCGACACCTAAGACGATCATACGATATATTTGCTATCAGCGCGAGCGGAATTCGCATAACATCTCCTCTAATCGCCTGTGATTTTCGATCGCAGCATCAAACTCGCAAGGTGATTTCGTTGTGGACACAGCAATGAAGCTCAAACTTCCACTGCTCGCATTATGCGTAATTTTTTTCCTTCTGTCGCTTGTTGTCGGTAGATCTGCCGGCGGGGTTGCTAATTCTTGCAAGAAAGGAAAATTTTTCGACCGGTCGAGGCAACAGTATCTTCCTTGTCATGAATGCAAATCCGAAATACAGGAATGCTTTACATGTTGTCAATCGGAGGCCGAAACTCAAGGTAAAGTGTTCAGTATAAAACGTTACGTCTTGTTTGCTATCATGATTTATTTTTGCCGTTTCGTTGGCTTAAATGCTTAGCGTATTTAATTAGCACAGAAATTTAGCTAATTCCTCTCGAAGGACATGCAACAGTTTAACAACATTTATTTTTTAGGTTGTGTTAGGAAGTGGGATGTCATATCACGACTCTTTTTTTCTGATAGAAAAATTAGTCTGTAATGGTATTATCTCACCTAAATAGTTAGAATGTATTTTACTTCCTCCCCAAAAATGAACAAGGAAACTAGACATAAATTTTGACAAATTTCTCTGTGGTTGATTGTCATTTGTGGTTCTCGACTAGGATTGGGATACCAGGCATCGCTTTCTCGAAATCAATGCTTATTTTTGATTTCGTGTTTTGATGCATAATCTGAAAGTCACAACTCTACCAGTTTGCATAAACTTTAATGTTCTGTCAGTCCCTGTTCAATTATTGGTTGTTCCAATCTGGAGCGCTCTTGCACTAGCACTCAATTGACAAAGCCGCTCCGATATTTACAGCATAATCCGAAAAATTATTTGCTGTTTATTAAAATCGCAATCACGGAGAAAATGTTCCAGTGGTATTCATAGAATCAAACAATAACATGCAACAGGTAGATGGGCCAGTATGTAAACAAAATCTTGCTTTGCGCGCGTCGCGAAAAAGAAAAATATTTTTCATCACAAAGGAATGGCATTCTTTACACCTAGTAAGTAATAAAATAGATCTGCATTTCAAGTTTCCCGAAAAATGCTTTGGCGATTACTCTATGTGATCTATTTTCGTGATGCGTTTGCTGATCTAAGTAAATGTCACACGCAAGGTAATTGCAAAGCAATCCGAAATATTTCTCGGTCACACCAAACTGCAGGTCTCCAGGCGAGCACGTACTAAGGATCTCACATATTTTCTTAAGCTGAGACTTAATTGATAATACATTTACGAAAAGGAGGGCACTGCGATTACTAATCAGGCCAACAGACCTTTCTAGCTTGGACGATTTGTTTTCTTTTCCCATTACTAAAAACAGACTTATTGCAGACAACGTGGTATTCTCCGGAGAATTGTTCTTTTATCCGTCTAAAAATTATTCACGCGACTATTTGAAAATTTGAATGCAAGTATTCTCAAGCTTATCATCATATAGTCTGAAATGGGGCAATACACCGCCCAAGCTAAACTGGTCGACTGTCGCGTGCGTCACGTAAGGTCATGCAAGGAAACATCCGTTTCCCTTTTTGCGTGATTATTCGATAGTTTAAAATGCCCTCAAATCAGCTATGGCCTTTATGGGCGGTGGAGTTCCAGAGGATTTAAGGGCGCTGACAACTAGAGACATCATTCGAGGCAAAAGTAAAGATTGTGTTGTGACGTCACAGGGAATCATACTTGCTTCCAGTGTCCTATTTCTTGCTCCGGTGGGGAAGGGAACGGTACCTGGAAACGAGATGCGGACTGATCGCTAAGCCTGACCAGCTTAAACTCCTACGTTTTTCCAGAGAAAGTAAAGGCATGTAACCAACCACTTTTTCTGATCATTATCTCTGTTCAGATGATGGAAGAAACGCAAAGAACTTGAACTCATCGACTTCTCATCACCGAGCGAAAGACGCCGCTGGCGCGAAGAAGGAGGCACCCCTCCCTGCCAAAATCGAGTCATCTCTGCCAAAAGTACTCGTGGCTTCTACCGCCAGCGTGTTCTTTGTTGCTTCCTTGATCGTTCTCTTACTTGTAGTCATTAGAAGTTCTTCTGGGCCCAGTGAAGAGACGAACGAGGATGCGAGCAGATCCCAGCGCTCTGAAGTGGTGACAGAAGTCACGATGATGGAGCTTAAAGATGAGATAAATAACAGTAGCACTCTGAGCGATGGTAACGTTCACACATAGATATCATAAACACTTGTGAATCCATCCTGACCAGCTAAGATGTCGATTTTTTTTGTACGTCTTCCATTAAGCTAAACAGACGCTTTTTATACCGAAAGCAACTTTGCGCTAACCTCTTCATCTCAGACTGAGAGTCTTTAACAGCCGTTGTTTGGTTAGACTTCAAATATTCCCTCTTTCTCTTAGACCGTCGAGTGAGATCGTGAAGAGATCGCGAGGAAAAAAAAAAATGAAATCCTGGGGGCGAGAAGCGCGCCCTTAGTCAGTTTCGCGCGGCCATTTTTTTTCTCGCGGTTTTCTTTCGCGTCACAAACGACGAACTTAACGGAAGAGGAACTTCTCGTAGTCTGTTGTTTGGTAAGTCCGCGAGGAATCGAATAATGCGGTTCATTCTAGTCGCTAGGCACTTGCTTATTCTTGAAGTACCCGTGAGAATTTTTGGGAACGGGTTGCGTGTTGGCGAATCCCTGGGTACTAGTCGCTGATCTATGAGAGCCAAGACGCTTTGGGAAGGTGAAGGGTCTAAGCTTTTCTATCTTTCTTTATACCACGATCAAAGATTGTCTTCTTTTGAGTATAAACGGGTTTTTTTTATTTCCATAATGAATCGTAATTTATTGAACTATTATCCTGATTATTTATATAAACTGCTACAAGTCTATAATATAATTTATTTAACGTTGTAAAAAAAGAGTAAAAAATACGAGGAATAAAAAGTGTAATTCAAATGTAATACGGTGCTCCGGATTTCCAGCGGAGAATATTTTATGCGAAAACTATGAAAAACCTTGAAAATAAAATAAAATACAGTTGTGTGACCAGTAATTTCTTTGTAGCAACAAGATTTCCTTGTAATTTGTATCGAGGTTCAATTCATTATAATATATAAAAGGTCCCCGCCTTTTTCTCTACTCATTGTTCTTCGAGCTAACACCGTTCTTCGTACTTCTCTCCAAACTTCATCTAGTCAGAAGGCACAGTTAGAAAGCTAAATTAAATACCTGAAAATGAAGCGAACAACGCATGCGCAATTATGATGAGACGGGTCAACCATTTACATCAGCTCGCATGACGGAGCGCTCTCACCCCAATTTCCTGGCGCGCTAAGTAGAGAATGCAAATCCGGAAGACAGGAATGCTTTACATGCTGTCAATCGGAGGCCGAAACTCAAGGTAAAATGTTCGTTGGCTTAAGGCTTAGCGTATTTAATTAGGACATAAATTTTAGTTAATTCCCATCGAAGGGCATGCAACAGTTTAACAACATATATTTTTTAAGGTTGTGTCAGGAAGTGGGATGTCATATCACGACTCTCTTTTTTTAGAAAAATTAGTCTGTAATGGTAGTAGCTCACCTAAATAGTTAGAATGTATTTTACTTCCTCTCCAAAAATGAACAAGGAAACTAGACATAAATTTTGACAAATTTCTCAGTGGTTGATTGTCATTTGTGGCTCTCGACTAGGATTGGGATACCAGGCATCGCTTTCTCGAAATAAATGCTTATTTGTGATTTCGTGTTTTGATGCATAATGCAAGTCACAACTCTACTATTATGATGAGACTCTACAGTTATGACAGGGCGGAAAAAGGCACGTATAAGCGCCCTGGTTATGATGAGACGGGTCAACCATTTACATCAGCGCGCATGACGGAGCGCTCACACCGCAATATCCTGGCGCGCTAAGTAGAGTTAAAATCCGCCCAAGTTTCCGTGCCCCATACCTTTGACCAAATGAAATTCTTAAACAAGGTGTAGAGCCCGAGAAAAGAAAATCCAGCAAATCCTACGGCACGTATATACCTCGTTTAATCTTTCTAGTTCAATTGTTATTCAATCGTTTGTTAATTATACATTTGTTGGGCTCATCGAGGCAGCATCTGACTCATTTGGGTAAAATAGTTATTTCTGTTGTAACCATTAGTTTGTTATCACGCAACGCTTCTTGAGTGACATTGCGTGATGAACCAAATGATGGAAAATTGAGATAAGGGTCAAGAATGTTTTATCACGACCTCGACGATATGAAAGAAGATATGTGTAAAGACGTATCTAACGGTTGTAATGTCTCGACTAAGACTAATAAATTGTGATTGGTTAAATAGCAAAAGGGGGGCTCCCCGATTATTAAATCATAGTAAATAAATACTTTACAACATCTCGCTATACTTAGACGAAGTCCACAGTTGACTGATAGCAAAACTGCTTCACTTGCGAAACGAATAAGGAAATTTTGCAGTGTTGTGAGACAATGAAGTTCTCATTAGGGTCGCTCGGTTTCTTTGCCTTTGTTTTCCTGTCATTTATTCAAGGAGGAAATCTGCGGCCTCCTCTATGCAAAGATGGCAAGTTCTATGAAGACAGCGTGTTTGACTATTTTAACTGCTCGCTTTGTCTTGAGCAACCCCACTACAGCAACTGTAATTTCTGTTGTTCGGGTAAGTAGTTTTTAATTTTTATGAAATACTAGAGTTTCCTCTTCAATTTAAGTGATTTTCATCTGTCCCAAGAGAACAAATCGCAAAATTCCTTTTGCGTTTTTGCAAGTCAGCACCTCCGCGTTAAATCTTAATTAAGTTTTTTATCACAGGTTTTTCTTTAACCGAGAGCGACAGAGATCAGCTACGACTTGATAGAACTTTAAGGTGATTCGCATTTTTCTATGGTGCGGCAACTTTTTCGACAAAAAATTAAGATTTCAATAAAATCCTACCAGGAATTCGGTGGGAAATACACCTCTTTTGCTTGAACTCCCATGCAGCTTATGCTTGGTAAGCACTTCTAAAAATGCCCTATGAGTTAATACACCCATATATCTATGATGCAATGACCTCTGTATTAGCTTGAATTGCAGCATCATGAATAGAGATCGATTTCGGCGCGCGCTCTCTATAGCTGCGTAGGTGCGGCGTCGTTCTAGCTTTGAAATAAAAAAAATTTGACGGGGAGGTTTTATACTTCGATTTGAATGATTTTTGTCCTTTGAGGTTTAAGTGAAGTGTTTTTATTCTCACTGGGCGCAGACCTAGTTTCTTTGTAACTAAATTTTCACTGGTTGAAACTGATGCGACATTCTTGAAATTAGTCAGCGCGTGTGGAACATTTATGTAATTTGATCTAACTTGCCACAAAAGTGAAATGTAGGGCTCTTTAGACATAGGAACCTTAGGCCCAGTTCAGACGCCGAACTTTTCATGAGCCGAACTTAATTCGAATTTGGACCGACCCAAATTATCAAAAGTACACCTGTTGATTCAGACGTCGAACTTAATTCGCCGAACTTTATTTAGTTTAAACCAAAACACATCGAAATGTCGGCGATTTTCAGGCAAAGTAAAAACTGCTTGTAAAATACGTTATAATAAGTTATACATTAGGTTCGATTCATGAAAAGTTCGACGTCTGAATCAAAGCCGTTCCAAAGCCGAAATTCCCGGCTGAGCTAGGTGGGAAGAACGGCTGGGCCGTTCCAAATTCAAATAGCCGTTCTTAACTGATTCAGACGCCGAACTTTTCATGTACTTAATTCAGTATATTTGGTTCGGCTCATGAAAAGTTCGGCGTCTGAACTGGGCCTTAGCCTGTGCAGCTTGGCGGTTTAAGCAATTTTTTAAAGCAATTTGGGATCCTTGCCGCACAAAAAGCAAAACTGACAGTGAATTTTCTCGCGATTCCTTCGGTAAAATTCCGTAAAATTTGGTAGATTGGTAGCAAATAGTTTACTTTAGTCGGAGCTCGTTTTTCAGGGAAATCTATAAGACCAGATTTTTTGTAGCGGTAAAAGACATAAGTTTGAAAATATCGAAAAAACTGCCTTTACAAACCCCACTTTTTTCGTGTTTAAAATTCGCATTCCGCTGGAAGCGATGTGATGTAAAGATTTTGGAAGATTTCACCCAAGGAAATTCATGAAAATCACAAATAAAGCCATAAAAACAGTAAAAAACACATTTGTTTGGGCATTTATAATTTAAGACTAAATCTCAACATTTTAACAGAGATGATAGCAAAACACTAATTGATCATTGCTTATTACATGTAATAAGTTTGAGAGGACTAGGTGTGAAAGCGAATGCAAAAACATCATTCAAAACTTAACACTTGCGCGCGCAACGCCATAAATGATTACCTTATGGAACCACCTTAAAAACCGCCAAGCTACGCAGGCTATGCGAATCTACAATCTTCAATGACTTCAATGAATCTTGGTCTCAATCTAACGAGAAATAAAACCTCTCTTTCCCCAAAAAAATCAATGAGTGTCTAATTGTTCACTTTTTGGGGAAAAGGCGAGATTACACTGCTTAAGGGCAAACGCAACGACTTCCACAAAACTTTTGTCGAATCTGGACTTATCCGAAACGCCCGCCATTATTCAGAAAATCGCCCTACAAGCCGAGTCTGGAAAGTACTTCCAAAATATGGTTTTTTCCCCGATTTGGGGGGAAAAAATGGCGGCGTTCTGAGCATGCGCATTCAAGTTAACCTGGACTCTTCTTTTCGCCCGCCCCGGTTCAGCCCCTATATGGGGCCGGAAGAAAGGAGAGCACGGTTCACGATTTTACTCCAAGTGGCACTCCATAGCACTGGTCTTCGCGCGCGCGCGAGCCCAGTATCGTGATTATTTCTTATTTCTTATTTTCACTTTTCAGACGAAAAGTTCGATTTATTTGTCTTTATCTTCTTTCTAAGATGTGATTTTGGTGATGCATTACAGGATATTAAGCTAAAGGTCGAGGCCTAGTAAAATAAACGATTCTCGTACAAATATTGATAGGAATAACTATCTTTTTCCACAGCAACGGTAAATTCAACAACTCCCTTGTCTGCTAAGACGGCCAAACCCACGCTTTTGAAAAACAATCCGCCACCAAGTACCACAGGGTCAGACATCGTTGGAAGCTTTCCAAATCAAGTGGCTACAGAGATGAAAATCTTCATTATCTTCAGCTTCATTTTAGTCGGATTCGTGACAGTGCTTGTAATAGCTGCCTCGTTGGCGTTTGCAATCAAGTGCTACAGGAAAAAGAAGAAGTGGAAACTAAGGTCGTCAAGTGAGTAGGATACTTTCTATCGACCTTTTTGGCAGGCCTATTAAGCGATACAACTGAAAAAATTTTTCTGGCTCACGATGCCTGAGAATTAACAAATTGACGTCAGTTCTTCAAGCGTCTGTCCTGTTATTGATCATGAATTTCGTCATAACATTAATAGCCGAGTGGATCCGCAGACTACTTTGACAATGTTATGACGAAATTCATTGTCAATAACAGGACAGACGCATTAAAAACTGACATCAGTTTGTTTTTTACGATAACAAATTGTCAAATTGTCCGCCCTCGCTGTTTGGCGCATCGCATAAATTATAAATTGACGTGTCTGTCCGCTTATACGCATTAAAAATTAGCCAATCAGCGCGCGAGAATTTCTGCAGTTATCGTAAAAACAGAATCTGACAGAACTAAAGTGCATCTAACCCCCAAATTTTTTTTCGCTAAAACAAATCTAGACTTTATTTGAAGCATTTGGGCGAAGAAATTTTTGAATTTGGTTGAATCCTCGATTTTCTATGCCCTTTCAAAGTCGCGCTTGAAGTGTTTCACGACCGCGTTTTAGGGAGTCTGGGGCGGTGGTACCTGATGACGTCTAACCAGGAACCAAACACACTAGCGGCTCAGTTAACCCTCTCTATTTGCTCGAGAAAATGGAACACAAAACTAATCGTTCCGATGTATTTTGGGACTAAAACGTCCAAGTTTTGTCTCAGAATCATTTCTTTTTCGTCACTGGGGTCAGAGTTAAGTTTCGATTCGGAAGACTCCGAAATAAACTTCGATCGAGCACGTTCGACAACTGTGAACTCACTGCTTAGAGCTTTGAGAGCAATTTACAATATTTCAAGCGACGAAGGGGAAGACTTCTTTGCGGACGAGCTGCTTATATATTAGGAATGGAAAGCTAGATACGAAGTGGAGGAGCAGGCAAACGAAAAGCAGGGAAGAAAACTCAAGGACTGCTTTGGATGGTAAGTTCGTCAACTAAACATAAGATTTCCACGCGTGTTTATAGCCCGTTTACATTTGTCCTTAGCGAGAATGTATTTTGTCAAGGTGTGATTGTTCTGTTAAATCCAGTTCGTGTTTTACTTTCAGTTGAATGCTTCATGTTTATAAGAGCGATGTACGTGTTACAGTTTTCGAGACTTGATGACCTCCAAAACCTTGGTTTCGATCGATTGAAAATCGTATTGTTTGGACCTGTATTTTTGAAGCTGCAGGAAGCAAGGCGGAAGGAAACATTTCATACAATTACCGATTTCACATTGTCACACGTTTTAAGTCGTAACTCCAAATAACCAATGTAAATTGTTCTCAAAGTTTGCAGTGAAATTCTTCGGATAAGCGAAAAGGATGTGTTCCCTAAGCGGTCCGCAGATAATGTTACGCGGTCATATTTTCGACGCTATTGCACAGAATCTTTGTCGCACTGCTGATTTCCAAACCTTCGAAAAACTCTGCGAGTCTAACAATTTTGTTGTCATGTAAATCTAAAGGATTAATCTTCGACTTTCATCTAAACCGAAAGAGAAATAAGTGTTGGTTAGCGGCGTACAGTTGCGATCTATTTACATATCAGTATAACGCTTCTTGATCATGATCGGATCACACAACTTTGCCGGTTATGTTATAAATACTGCGGGATTGGAAGATATAAGTTGTCTGTAGTATTTCTACAAATTGCTGGTTAACTTTAAGCAAAAAATTTATGAAAATAGCGTTCGAAAGTCTGCGGAACAAATTCCAGTGAGAGTTCTTCAATGGTTCTCACAGATTCAGCTAGATTCAGTTCCCTTGTTTCGGTTCGACAAAATCAACCATCGTTTACGTCTTTATAACACCATTAGCCGATCATCGTCAGTAAATTGTACAGTATACCTTTCTTTAAATCTGGAATATTGCTGCAACAGCAGATAGCACCTCTGGAAGGCTTTTCTGCGCACTTTTCGAATGTGTATTGCACCATCCTGAAGGAAATGAGAGGACGTGAGATCCAACCTTCCTGGGTAGACGTCACACGAGCCGCTGGACCCATTCTCCTCAAACTCGGTCGTGAAACAAAATGGCGGTGTTTTAGAGCTATTTTCGAGATTTCGTCGGGGCACAGAAAATCGAGGATTTAACGGAATCCAAAAATTTTTTCGCAGAACTATTTCAAATAACAAGTAGATCCGTTTTAGCGGAAAAAAATTTTGGGGTTAGGTGCACCTGAGGTGAGGCGAGTTGGTGAAACAAGAGCCAGTAAAGACAAGGCATTTATGTTGAGGTACGAAGGAAATTTCACCACTGAAAAAATGTTTTAAGTTGCCAGTGGTAGCCATTCAAACTGTAAAGCTAAAAACTGAGAAATATGGGGTTAATTGAGTTTAGGTAGTAAATGAATCTATTTTATACTTTTGTTTTAATCCCAGATGTCAAACTTGGAATGCAGGAGACCCAGCTTAGCACATCATCACCAATGGTGATGGGTCATCCACTTGGTGAACCTGTGCCCCAGAGTCTAGAAATCAGCAGGGATAGAGAATAAGTTTGATGAAAAACAAGTTCTGAAGTGAAATTGGAAGAAGTAAAATATTTTCCTGCGAAGATTTCTACAGTTCATTTCCTCGGGATTTAACTGATCCCAAAAAGGCGTGGGAGATTAGAACGTAGAACTTGACGAAGGTTTTTAGTTATGAAAATGAGATTAACTTGACGACAGCTTTTATAGCAGTAGGGAAATAATTTATTTCGCAGTCTCATGATCGCTTCAAGTGTGAAACTCGGGTAACTGTAGTTTCTCTTTTTAATTTGCACTTTGCTCTGCATGTATTTGTATCAAGCTCTTCTACGATTGTGTGAAACCACTTCTATTTTTCCTTGTTTATTTAGCTTCTTTCTATATATACGTACTTGTTGCTCGTGTTATTTGTACACTTCTTTGCGCAATCCAGAAATAGAGTATTCATCACTGGTCAGTCCAGCTCAATCTGTGTCCAGTTACCAAAAAAAATGAAAAAAGCGTATAAAAGCTGGACAAATGAATGAATAAACGAATGACTATTGACTGACTGACTGACTGACTAACTGACTGCCCGAAAGCCTGACCACCTGACTGCCTGACTGCCTAACTGCCTGACTGCCTGATTGCCTGACTGACTGACTGACTGACTGGCTAACCGCCTGCCTACCTGCCTACCTGCCTGCATGCCTGCATGCGTGTATGCGTGCATGCCTGTCTGGCTGACTCCCTACCTGCCTGCCTACCTGCCTGCCTGCCTGCCTACCTGCCTGCCTGCCTACCTGCCTACCTGCCTACCTGCCTACCTGCCTACCTGCCTACCTGCCTACCTGCCTACCTGCCTACCTGCCTATCTGCCTACCTGCCTGCATGCCTGCCTGCCTGACGGACAGACTGTTGGACTGTCTGACTGACTAAATGACTGACTAACTGACTGACTGACTGACTGACTGGCTAACTGACTGCCTGCCTGCCTGAATGTCTGACTGACTGGCTGACAAGCCTGATGACTAACTGCATGACTGCATGACTTTGTAACTGCATGACTGCATGACTGCTTGACTGACTAACTGAATGAATGAGCGAATGCCTGATTGAGTGAATGACTGACTGAATGAATAAATCCACGAATGAATGAAATGAACTAGGGGAATATCTTTATTCAAATTGTATGTGTAAATTTCAAAGAGCGGTAAAGAGTACTAATGGGAATACAAGTGTGTAAATCAGTTAAAATACCAAACTTAAATTAATTTATTAAAAAAGGGCTTAAAATATGTACGCTATTTACATATTTACTCATGTGTATAAAATGCTAAGAAAAGTTCAAAAGGCTTTCTAACATATAGGAGAAAGCGGAAAAGGTTGAATAAAACTTTTTAAACCGACCTAGTTTCGACTCATGCAGTAGTCCTTGTTAATTTTACTCATTGACCAATCCTTCCCATTTTAGCTTTTCCTTTACTTGGACAGTTCCCCATAGCCAGATGAAATTTCTTTTTACTCTAATGTAACTCCACTTCTTACTCAATTTTCCATTTATCTCTAGTTTCACCGTTCCTACCAGCTACCCTCCCTACTACAAACGCCTACTTCCCGATGCCCTTTGCCCGGGGGGGATACTGCCATATATGGGCTATATAGGTATGTGCCGCTGTGAAGGGTATGGTTTTCAAGCAGTTTACTCTAGGATAGGGTATATAAATCAGAGCGTTTGGGTCTAGAATAGGGTATCATTTTTCACAAAACTGACTAGTTGGTTGAAGATGTTATCTAAACTAAGGAAACCTGGAATTGCCACTCAAAAATATAAAAAAATCAAATCGGCAAGTTTAAATTTACGCAAATCAGCCTCAACAGTGTCGATAGATGGGAAGATTTGGGGAGTTTACTCTAGTATACGGTAGCAAAATTCAGCTGAACTAGCTCTGATATAGGCAAAGGGTTCCAGGGTCCCAGCGGCTCATCCCCACCCAGAAATTCCCAAAGTACCCCCCGGGAAACAAACAAACTAAGGATCAAAGAGATGACGCTAAACTGTAAGGTTTATTTGCTGCTGACCAGCGTGCCACTGGCAGTCATTAAAATATCAAAAATAACAGGATTCCTGAGGTCATCAGAGCCTCGGTTGGTTCCCTATTGAATCATCAAAAAATCCGCGTGTAGCCAGATGAGGTGTGGTGAAGTGATCTTTAGTAAGTGGTCGCTTATTTATTCTGTAATAAAAGTGCTGCGCTCGTGATCTGATTGCTCAGTGATCTGGCTGGGCGAAACTTCTGGTATTTTTTGAACAGTAATGGCCTGCGCGACATAACTACTCGCTCAAAGAGGGTCGACTGTAGTACAACATCTGTAAGTCTCTTTACTTGACAATTTATGCCTACTTATTTTTGCCGGTACTCTCCGGTACTCTCCTCATCCGCGTACCCCGTTACACTGCAAGAAACAAAGAAATTATGAAAGATTTGATGACTGTATTAAGAGGTTTTTAGCATTTCCAGGCTAAAGATAAACGGTGAATCGGAGGAAGAGTGCTAACTAGTAGAGAAGAAGCCATAACACTGTATGTTTTCAAGGACAGAAACTGAACAATTAACAACGAGTTTGCGACTCAGAACAAAAATTGATGTATTTTTCTTTTATAGTCTGGGTTCTCTTTTTTCTTGGCTCAGTAGTATTAAATTTTGCGATTTTTTTCCAAAACGCGAACATCGCGAACGTACACGCGCGAAGATTAGTAAGAATAAGGTAGGCAGCGTTCAAGTTGAAGAGTAGAAGCAAAAGCCACTAAACTATTTGACGCAAGGGGACACTTGAACTTACTGGCGTTCCACAAATTCGTATAGTTGTTGGCCTTTTCATACAGAACATACCTGCTATGAGGCCGGGGAACGCGAGACCTGTCAGAATTCGTCTACCTGTCGATTTCAACGCTTTCATTCCTTTCGGCAATAAGGGACCCATTTCATTGAGAACATGGCACTTTCGTTTCCTTCTTCGGTCGTGCAAAACCTTAAGATACGGTTAATTATGTAGGGCGGCCGCTATTAATATTACTCAATCATCGGAGCGCAGAGCGCCAAATACGTGTAGTACAACCACACTGTTGTAGGGCCTTGTTGTACTCAATCGAAACGGCCAAAATTAAAGTAGTCGGGTTTTTCTTCATGATGGGTTTTGCGTTTTGGGTTTTGGGGAAATAGATCTCAGAGTTCATACGTGTTCCCCACAATGGTGTCGGTACCTGTCATCGCACGCCATAAGCATGGGAGTGAAAACGTCAGGTTAATTAAATAAATAAATAAATAAATATCTTAATTGACTACTCCCCCAATGGGGTTTTTCAGGGCCAATGAAATCAAATGATGAAACAAATAATGCAAATCAACATAACATGGTTAAAAATCCCAACTGGCGGGAGGCAGACCAGTTGGCTATTTACAAGCATGACCGAGGAGTTGAACTAGGGTCTAGCGAGAAACAACTCCAGCTAAGTGGTCAGAGCGGGACTTGAATCCGCGACCTCCGGATTTCAAGTCCGGCGCCCTAACCACTCGGCCACGCTGCCTCCTCACTCTCAATCAAGTTCATTCAAAAAACGATGTCTTGAGATCGATAAAAACAACTAAAAAGAAAGTTTTCTTTGGTATTTCCATTAATCTAAGCTTCATTAGGCAATGACTCAGGTACTTCTTTGTTATGGAAATTTAAACTTTTCTCGTGACTAGAGGAAGGGATTTTATAAAACACTTGGACGCGCAGCCGGTCACGGGTGACTGTCTAACAAAGACGAAGTCAACATGCGGTGTGTTCCGCTACCTTGTAATCAAGTTATAAATATCACTCAATAAACTCCTCACATTGTTTCTACAATATCTAGATGTGGATCTATCCATGCAAAAGACTCAATCATTGAATCATTGTAAACCCGGCACGAGATGTAATCCTCCGGTTAAAGCATCGTAACAGCGCCCGAATTGATATCTGACATGAAGCTGAGCGAATTTGAAGTGAACAATATTTGCGAAAAAAAAAAAAAACTTGATTGAAAGTGATACAATTAGTGGCCACGACCTTGCTATGAGTGAGTCTAGAGCATCTTCGCCCCTTTTGGCGAAAGGAACCAAACCTGACCAAGAGGACGCCGAAAAAGAGTTAGACAACAAAACGTCTTCTCTTCAAGCGTTTTTCAACATTTTTAATGCTAACATGGGCACGGGAGTCCTCGCCATGCCATATGTTATACGCTTGACCGGTTATTGGGGAATTATTCTCATAATTCTCGTCGCTGCTCTGGGAAATTACACAGGAAAACTCCTGATCTACTGTCTGCGAGAGGACACGGCTTATGAAAATCTTTCTAAGTCGACCTACGCTGACCTAGGTGAGGCATTTTGGCCACGCTACGGCCGTGTTATGGTTCATATCACCAATTTTTTTGAGCAATTTTCGCATTGCACTCTGTTTCTGATCATGTGTGGAACTGTGTTACATCATACGTTCCCGGATAGCTTCGTGTCGGAGAGCGTTTGGATCGCCGTGGTGTCCATTGCTGTGCTGCCGTGTGCGGGCGTACGCACGATGAAGCACATTTCATGGATCAGTCTCTTGACCGTTATTGTCGCTCTGGTCACTTCAACCTGTGTGCTGGTATATGCTTTGGCTCATTATCAGCAATGGAGGACACACGAACTAGCTTCGTTGAGGTTCAAAGAAATGTCCATCGCCATGGGAATAATCGTGGTGACGTATTCCTCGCAGGCTTATCTACCGATCATTGAGAAGTCCATGCGATACCCAGGAAAGTTCAACGCCATCATGGATTTCACCTACATGCTTGTTACCATTATCAAGTTCAACTATGGAATCCTAGTGTTCTTTTGTTTTCGAGAACATACCGAGCAGATTATGACATTAAGTGTTCCGCATGGCGCTTTTCGCATCTCTCTTTCCTTGGCAGTTATCTTGACGGCGCTTTTGTTTTACGTTGTTCCTATGTTTACTCTTTATGACATTTTTGAACACCACCTCAATATTCCTCTGTTTGCCGAAATGAAAGACGAACCATTGGGGTGCAACAAAAAATCAACGCCAAAATTGGTGTTCAGGTTCGTTTTTATCTTGCTCTCGACTCTAGTTGCAATGTTCGTGCCACACTTCGGTTTACTGATGGCCTTTGTCGGAGGTTTTACTGGCACTATTTTGGTTTTGATTTATCCTTGTCTTTTTCATATTAAGCTTCATTACTCTACTATGCCTTGGTATCACATATTATTCGATCTATCTATAGCTGTGTTTGGTATCGTAGGCTGCGTCTGTGGAGTGGTGTTTTCTTCCATTCAGATCTTTAAAGAGTATGATTTTCATAGAATGTGGGGAATCGAACCCGATGAGTAACGAATAACCTGGTTTCACAGCATTTTTGTTTTGAAAGAGAGAAAAAACAATGTTTTTATCTTTTACATGTAAGTATCCGGGGAGAATGTTCAAGATTGAAATCTACACTGACTTCAGACTGGCGTCATCATGAAAGCAATAATATAGGAATTAATTCTGATAATAATTAGTCGCCAATGGAGAAATCTTTTCAGAATTTCCTTCTTTCGTTTCATTGCCAGTAAACTTCAGGTTAGAAAACATATTTTTCTTGTCACGGTGGCACTATTAAAGAATAAATTTTCACCCAGAAAAATACTTATTTAGCACTTGTGTTAGCAGTTCCAGTCCCCTACCAAGTATGAAATATGCATATTTACGTTAAAGCGGTTTTTGATTGAGTGTCTAAAACTAAACCCAAAGTAATCACTCTGACCAATCACAAAGAACAGAGAGGACGTTCAGAGACAATCCTGTGAACCAATCAAAATTTGATACAGATTAAAGTAATTGAAAATTACTTTCAACACTCAAGTAAAAACCACCTTTTTCAACATTTGTTATGGACAGTTTTCTAATGGCATTCATAACACTTAACTACTCCTATTCACGATTAATGTGATGCAGTAAGCTCCCCATATGCCACACCTACACGATAAAAAAACTAATTAATTCACTGACATAATCAATACAGTCTTTTGCTTTTATCGTGAAAAATCGGACCTAGGTGCACGCGTGGAGAATAATTATCATTTACCGAGGGAAGTTGTTTAATAACTTTCATTTATATGTGTACTGAATAACTTTTGTCACAGAAATAATCTTTTTATTTTCTTGTTTCTTTGTTCGTTTGCTTGGTTCTGAAAAACGGTTGTATTTTTTTATGCAGAGCTGTCTTCAAGCAATATTATCGTAGTCATTTCGTACATACATATATTGTAAATTATTTATTGTGCAATTAAGTACTAGTGGAAACAAGTAAGAAAATTGAAAGTGCATGCTTAAATGGAAAACTGTATTGGTGAAAATGTTAAAATAAAGGACCTTCTGATCTATGTTGGAGGAATGGAGTTTCCCTCTTGAGTCATTACCAGCTATAAGGAAATGAATTATGCAATTTGCTTTCAGTTTTAGCTTGGATTTGTTATTTTGTTGTCAGGTTCTGTTTAACAATTGACGAAAGTTCTCATTACGGGGCATCAGTTTTTCACCACACTCATTTATTTTGTCGTAACGTAGCTGATGTTGCCTGTCGTGTCCATACATTTGTAAAACACAATAATAATTGATAATATTAGTTATTTAAGGTCGAAGACGTATGAAGTGACTGCTCAATCTTCGGAGCCAGAGGACCCTGTTGAAAACGCTCGACAAAATAGTGCTAAAATATAAAACAAGGTAAAGTGTAAACTATACGTCTAAAAATCAAGTCAAACCTAACTAAACAGATTGTAATTGGTCAACAAAAACCTTTGAGGCGAATAGAAATAGACGCCGTAAAGAATTTTGATAAATTTATATTCCTAAAAACCATGAACAAGTGTTAAAGATACACCCTTTAAATTCTACCATACTACTGATGCATTCACGAAAATTAGCAATGGATTTACTTTGTTTAACTGAGTATGGTAAATTGTCCCAGTAATACAAACAATATTAGATGAAAGTGGATTATGTAAGTAAGAACTACTATACGGTATTTCGTTACGTCATGGTCATTACCTCTTTTACGAGATACCGAGAACACCACTTACGCAGCATGATAAAAAGAAAAAAATAAACACAAGTAGCAGGGCAAGCCCACCAAAGGACTTCTGAACTAAAGAAAATGACGTAATGCATCGCCTATACTAAATCAAGCGCGTAGAGGCGAGGCTAAGTAGCTCAACGAAAGGTAATCTTTCTATACCTTTACGCTGTTTACAAGAAGTTTAAGTATAAAGACTTAACCAAAAATTATAGTTTTAAAATTATCCAAGGAGTACACTAAAAAGGGTAACAGGATAACAAAGGATAATAACAGTAGAAGGTGTAATGACACAACAAGGTGTAACAGTAGATGGTGTAGTAACAAAAGGTGAATAGTAACAGTAAAAGGTGCAGTAACAGTAGAAAGTGTAGTAACAGAAGAAGCTGTAATACCAGTAGAAGTTGTAGTAACAGTAGAAGGTGCAGTAACAGTGCTTCACAAATTTACACTGCACCTCAGTCGCAAGTAGCCACAAGTTGAACTTACGTAGAGACTTGCGTTGGGTGGCCAAACGGACTCGCAAGTTTTCTCGCAAGTACACACAGGTCGCAAAAAACCCCATTTCAAGGCAGACATATGCTGTATTTCATTGGCTAATAATAGGTTAATGGACGTCACTCAACTTGCGTTGACTTGGGTTGGGTGGCCAGACGGTGAAAAACTTGCGTCGACTTGCGTGCAAATTTGATCTCGACCAAAGTGAGCGCAAGTCATCGCAAGCCAAAGCAAGTGCACGCAAGGCCTGGCCAAACGGAGTCGCAAGTAGACGCAAGTTGATAACTTGCGTCTACTTGCGAGTCCGTTTGGCCAGGGCTGTACTATTTAAGAAATGGTAAGCGTGCAGCGTGCAACTATCGAGTTATGGATGCACGCAGGAGGTTGCAGTAAGCACGAAAGAATCGCGATGAGTCGCACCAGGCGATAGCCGAGTGCGACTCTAACTTCTTTCGTGCTTGGCAAACCTCCCAAGTGCATCCATAACTCGATAATTGCATGCTGCACGCTTACCATTTCTTTTAGAACATTGAGACTTTTAACATCTTTACATGGAGTCAAAAGCACGATCAACCGTGCGAAAATGTTCATTCAAATATCTGACAAGGCGACACAACAACATTTTTCTTGGATCGCGGTAAGTTAGTTTACGTTTTCTCGATCTCCGACAAACAAACAACTTGAAACTGCTCAGTTGACCTAAATATCAAGGTAACAAACGAAAATTGCTGTCGGTAAAAGCGTTTCTTAAAAGTTAGTAAAATTTGGATCGGTTTTTCCGAAGATTGAAGACAAACTTTGGTGGTTGAGCTCTCTGTCCTTCACGGCCTCTTCGGCAAAAGAAAAGAAGAATATGGAACCGGACATTTGTTACAGCTGTAAAAGCGAGAGTGGGGAAGAAAGCGGACAAACGCCCCTGGCTTTGATCGGTTTAATTTGAGATGCTCTTCTTCAATAGCAGGTTTGTGGGTTACGTTTTCCTTTCCACTTCGTTTTAAGTTGATAGTTGCGCGTCTAAGGTTGAAATTGAACACGATTGATGAATGACTTTAAAAACATGATCTCTGTTACTTTCGTTATTTGTTAAAATAAGCTTAATTGGAAAGAAAACTGAGGCTAAAAGGAAATGTTAGAAATGTAAGCTTACATTTGTGGACGATACAGTCGTTCCTTCAAGCGGCTGTTCCTTAAAGACTTGAATTCACGATCGAGCCGAAACTGAACCCCGGGCCGACTGAAATAATTCATCAGAGGCTACCAACACTTGATAAAACTTCCTTTATTAAAGTTCAGTAAAAGTAGTATCTTTAACGTTTTTGAAACGGAAGAATTTCGTATGTAAAGATTCACTTAAAGCAGAAATTTGGTAAAACTCTCATGTACAAGTCTTGCTCGCCGAAAGCATTTACATGTAACAGCCCATGTAAATGGCTTTCGAGCCCAGAAAAGTTTTACAATGAAAGCTAGTGCTGAATTTTACTGTCGCCAAATCGCTGAAAAATTCTCTCTAAAATTCCCGCTATGCATTACTAATCTCGAAGGGTTGATACAGACCAGTTTGTTGTTTTTTTGGGGACCGCCTCCGAGCGCCGAGTGCCCTTGTTCAACTAGCTGATTCAACTCCTGCTCACTTAAATGATCAAATCTCTTAGGTGGAGGCCCGGCAAAAAATTTGAGCTCGAAATATAAATTTGGTAGCTCACAGGAATAACCTTCCTCATGTCCGGAAGAATTATTACATTTTTCCATATTTTACGAAACGAACAATAGGAATTATGTTTTAAAAAGTGTCAACATCGATGAAAAAAATTGCTATGAAAAAGTACGCATAAACAAACTGACGTCAGCGTGCAACGCACAAACAAATGGATCAAGCATATGAGCCAATCAGAACGCCCGCTTCGCTAAGGCTATGTTTATTTATTTTATTTATTTATTTATTTTAACTTTATTTATACACGGGTAAAACATCAGGACTTATAGTGTATACTAAAATTGCATTATTAAAATTGCATTACTTATAGTATATACTAAAATTGCATTATACACCTTCATGTGCTGCTATACCTGCTACTGTTTTTACATTCTTGTACTGTCACTACATCTAGTGTTATTTCACCTTCTACTGTTACTACACTTCTACTGTTACTACACCCTTTTTTAAAAATTACTAGATCTTATATACTGTTGGAACACCTTCTACTGTTACTACACCTTCTACTGCTATTATACCTTCAACTGCAACACATTTTACCGTTACCACACCTTCCTATTGTTACTACACCTTCTTACTGTCACTACACCTTCTTACTGTTACAACACCTTCTTACTGTTACTACACCTTCTACTATTACTGCATCTTCTACTGTTACTACACCTTCTACTGTTACTACACTTTCTACTGTTACTACACCTTCCGCTGTAACTACATCTTCTACTGTTACTACACCTTCTTACTATAACTAAACCTTCTACTATTACTACACCTTCCACTATTACTACACCTTCTACTGTTACTACATCTTCTCCTGTTACTACACCTTCCACCGTTTCTACACCTTCTACTATTACTACACCTCCTACTGTTACTACACTTTCTACTTTTACCGTTCCCTCTACTATTACTACACCTTCCACTGTGACTACATCTTCCACTGTTACTACACCGTTCTAATGTTACTGCACCTTCAAATGTTACTACACCTTCTACTGTTCCTATACCTTCTAAAGTTACTACACCTTCTTACTGTTACTACACCTTCCACTGTTACTACATCTTCCACTGTTACTACATCTTGTAGTGTTACGACATCTTATACTGTATTATTCACCATCGACGGGTATATAAGGAACTCACAATATGATCAGCTCTCAGTTTGCTTGATAGCTCAGTTGGTAGAGCAGTGCACCGGCATCGCAGAGGCCATGGGTTCGAATCTCGTTCAGGCCTAAATTTTTTTCAGGCTTTAATTTCACAACCGTGACTGCCTAAGTTTTGTATATAACTGCGATGATTAATCATGCCTTCATATCTTTCTCCGCGGTTCAAATATATGCTCTTTCATATATTCTTTTGCATTCTTCACAATCGACGGGTATATAACGAACTCACAATATGATCAGCTCTCAGTTGGCTTGATAGCTCCGTTTATAGATCACTGCACCGGTATCGCAGAGGTTATGGGTTCGAATCAAGTTCAGGTCTGAATTGTTTCAGGCTTTAATTTCACGACTGCCTAAGTTGTGTGTATAACTGCGATGATCAATCATGTCTTTCCACCTTCTACTGTTGCAACACCTTCTACTGTTACTACATCTTCTACTGTTACTACACCTTTCACTCTTGCTACACCTTCTGCTGATATTACACCTTCTTACTGTTACTACCCCTTCTTACTGTTACTATACTTTCTTACTGTTACTACACCTTCTTTCTCTTTCTACACCTTCTACTGTTACTACACCTTCTTACTGCTACTTTTACACCTTCTTACTGTTACTACACTTTCTACTTTTACTATATCTTCTACTGTTACTACACCTTCTTACAGTTGCTATACCTTCTTATTATATGGCTAGCTCCGTGAGCGGGCAAGATGAATCAAATCCTGCGCTGTGATTGGCTACTAGAGCGGGCAAGATGGAGCTACCTTGCCCGCTCGGGACTACCCACCGTATCCCGCAAGAAATATTTCCCCGAAAGCCATATAATAAATCCTTTACTGACCAAACTTGTTCGGTCAAGATGGCTGGAAATTGGCCTCGTTCTTTTTTTTGCGAGTTTATGGACCTCGACTCCGTCTCGGACCATAAACACGCAAAGAAAGAACTTGGCCAATATCCCACCATCTTGACCGAACAAGCTTGGTCAATAACCCATACTTACTGTTACTACACCTTCTTACTGTTACTACACTTTCCTGATCAGTGTGATGATGTCGCTGTCTATAAAAGTACAGACAACGCTAAACCACTTTCGATTTGTTAATTTGACTATAGTAATATTTAAAGGGTAACAATCTCAAAATAGGAGAGGGAAAGCTGAGACGTTTTAGTTGAATATTAACCGAAGTAGGTCTTGCAAGGGATTAAAACTTTAGGCTCGGCAGTAACAGATCAGTGGACGAAAGTAAATAATCTATTAAGGTTAATCCTACCTGACGTTTCTTCCCTACTGAGAAAGTTAGAAGATAAAATGTTAGGATTAAGAACAGTTAAGGTGTCTGAGAGACAGCTACCACAGACTGACGACTAAATATTTATTCTCCTCACTGATTAGTATCAGTAACTTTATTTAAACATTTTAAACATTAATCCACTTCTTCTGGAAACTGTAGTGTTACTGTTACAAGTTCCCGGGAGAAAGCGAGGTCTCGAAGTTTCTTTTTTCCTATTATGCGACTATTTGTTCGTGACTCTGTAAAATTCTCGAAGCTTCGCGAAATTCGGGAACCTTCGTTACTCTTATGTCACGACGTGCACTTATATTTTACCAAGATACCATTCTTAACTGTATCACGTTCAGCTATAGGTAATGATGACGATTAAGGAAACATAGACAATACATGACAAGATACATACTACTCTGTTTTACAGCACGAAATCAATTTCGTGTTTGCAAAAAAGTTCGTTATAGCCATGGTAATTCTTGACAGGCTGGCTGACCCCGGATGCTTCACATTGTAACAAACCGGTTGTCAAATGTCTCTTCAGTACATTAAACATTAAAACAACCCCCGAGGGGGATACTGCCATATATGGGCTATATAGGTATGTGCCGCTGTGAAGGGTATGATTTTCAGGCAGTTTACTTTAGGATAGGGTATACAAATCAGAGCGTTTGGGTCTAGAATAGGGTACCATTTTTCAAAAAACTGACTTGTTGGTTGAAGATGTTATCTAGACTAAGGAAACCAGGAATTGCCACTCAAAAATATAAAAAAATCAAATCGGCAAGTTTAAATTTACGCAAATCAGCCTCAACAGTGTCGATAGATGGGGTGATTTGGGGAGTTTACTCTGGTATAGGGTAGCAAAATTCAGCTGAACTAGCTCTGGTATAGGCAAAGGGTTCCAGGGTCCCAGCGGCTCATCACCACCCAGAAATTCCCAAAGTACCCCCCCGGGGCCCTATGATTCGGTTTGTACCTCCCTTCTGTAGCGCTTACCTCCCTGAATCCACCTTCTTTGACTCTATGTGTATGTATACCTGTAGCCCCCGTTTCATTGACTCCAAATAACTTCGAATTATCCGCCAATGCTTGATCTTCATTCTGCGTGGTGTTATCACTTTAAATACCCTTTTTAATTTCCCTTTCAAGACTTGAACCTAGAACATCCTGAATCCTGCTCTGAACAGAATTCTCTGAACCACTACACCGTCCAGTGCGCTCTTGGTCCTGATAATAAAACTTTTCATCTCTCTTTTTTTCTGACTTTTCCCTTGACCAGAGTACCTTTTATCTCCAAAGCAGGATCTAAAGACATTTGAGTCGGAGGTCAGAAACGAAAGTTAAATGCAAATAACTTCCAGAAACCTTTTTTCGCCCCCGGCCGTAGAAGATCTTTAGATCAAATAACGCAATTCTAGCTAATTCTACAAAAGATCCGGTAGGTCACACATCGGTTGGTGGAGAAAGCACGAGAAACGAAGATATTGTTCCGGCGGGAAGATTGGGTGACGATGTATATGAGTCGATCAGGCTTCCCATTAGGGGTGGTGACAGGAGAACGTTGATCGCTTTTGGCCGTAACTACACTGTACTGATCGGCTCAATCATCTGCCATTTGGTGATGATGGCTTTATCACGACACTCGCAAAGAGTCCTAAAACGCACATGTAATTGATTTTTTGGGCAAAACAATTTGTTTACCTTTGATAAAATCAACTCTTATCTTCTGCATTGAAAATGAATTGTCACCCTCACATCTGCCACGTTCTGGCCCTTTCCCAAAATATGAAGTATTTTTTGTGGGATTTGAGACTTGTTGACCCCTGGCGAGGCGCATTGGGTTTCAAGAGTAAAAGTGTTTAGATGAAAGGTGCTTTGTTTGGGGAAACAAACCTGGCCTCCTCACTTCTGCTGCATACGTAGGTTGTCAATATTGCGGGGAAGTGTTGTTAAAGCGATTCGTTTGGAATTCGGTTAACACACTTGAGAAGAATGGGCAGTTCGAGTAAAGAAGGATATGGCTGCGCTGTCTTTGCTACAGCAATCAGTTTTATAGCCATCTTCATTTCTACAGCTTGTCTTGTACAGGTTTTCTTTCTTCCTCCTCCGTGCGCACAGTGCAGCTGCCCTGAAGATGGAAGGACAGATGAATTACGCAATCGAACGGCAGAAATGGCGAGGATTACGATCAAAGCTGCACCAGAAAAGAAAACCATTACGAAGACGCGAAAGGACGTGAGCAAAACTGTTGAGCAAACGGCTAAGGAAGCCAGAGTGAGAAAGCGCAGACAGACAACACAAACCGCACAAGGACAAGACAATAACGGTAACACTGCTTTTGGGGGTTATCTGCACAACGCCATTTTGCGGTTGCAACAGCAAATGATCGTGGTACAAGGCAGGTAAGAAGCGATCTTTGTTATGAAAACATCTGTTTTTCTTTGTGAGCAGAATCATGTTAGATCCCTTTCGAAAGGGTCGTCAAATCACTCATCAGTTTTGAGCAGTCTTTCCGTAAATGATCCTTTTTTAATATACGTATAATGTGTTGAGACCCCCGGCTGGGGGTAGGGGGTACTCTCTTATATGGGCTATGTTGGTATGTGAGGCCCCAAAGGGTATGGTCTTTTAGCCGCCTTGGTCAGATTTTACATGGCATCGATTTTGGCCATTTCGGTCTCAAATAGGGTATGGTTTTTGTACTTGTCTTGAATTGCACATGTTTTTCAGAAGAAGCTATCTTACCTAATAAAAGCATATAAACATTCCCTTGAACATTGGTCTGTACTAGGGAACAGGTCTGAAATAGGATATTGATTTAAGGTCATTCCACGCAAAAAGAACCTGCACTGAGATTTTTGTCAAACTTTGCCTATTGACTGTTTATATTGTAGGAACTTAAATTTGGAAATAAAAATGAGGGGTCCCCATGTTCGTTTAGGAGCAAAAGCACCTTGTTTATACCATATAAATCCTTATAATAGCACCATGATTATAGTCACGATTGCTTCCTAAATTCATGTTTCCGACGATTGTTTCTTGCTCAACACTGAGAACTGGCCCATATTTATTTTACATAGATAAATTTATTACTCAATACAACACAACAGAAAAAAAATGATAGGTCACCGTACTCGTTTTCGAGAAAATGACGATATACCTCTATGGCGAGGTCCAGCCGCAAAGGAAAAGCCACCATTTTCTAATGTGCGCGCGCTTATCGCGCGTAAAATTATGCGCAGTATTTTGGTCTTAATGGGGGTAAGGCTTTTGGGAAGCGGACCGCACACACCAACTCAGTTTTTCTCGGAACACCGCCCCCACCCCATCCCGGGAGTGGGCTTTGCAAACCTACACAGATAACCTACAGCCCACTAGCTAGGTTTAGTCTGCAAACAAGCTCGCGTTTGGGAACAGTCTCGCCGACTCGACATTTGCCGCTCGCTTGTGTGACTGCTCGACGGCAAGACTGCGTGACGAGCCATCTGAAACAAACGTCATGGAGCGGATCGCCTAGCCTAGCCTAGGAGTTGATCAGAACAGACGGGATAGTCTTGTCTACCAGCTTGTGAAAAGGTGCATTGAAGGACATTGCGCAGTTTTAAAGGATTTCCCAAACAATTCATAATCAGATAAAGCAACTTGATAAGCCAACAGACCATTTCCGAGTTCACTTGTGTGTCTTATCAAAACGAGTCTACGTGCGAAACCATTCATATGAAAACGAGTTCCGCCTACAGGTTCATTTTTATGCAAATCAAACTCATTTTCACATGAAAGGTTTTGCATGAAGGCTCGTTTTGAACCAGGGGACAAGCGAACTCGGAAATTATTAGGGGTGGTGTATGTTAAGTGCGAGACGTTGCGAAAAGGCGAGACTAGCGTTTTCTTTACGTCCCCGAGACATTCGATTGCGAGACAAAGATTTTAAAGTGCTTTAAATGCGAGGGCGTGACATTCAGATTCTAAGACGTTCAGAGGTCAGTTATAAAAACAAACAGACGAATCTAGACTTGGAGACATTCTTAGGCTCGCGAAAAAAAAAATCGAGATTCAGAGACCGCTTTGTGAAGAAAAACGAGACAGCGAGACGCACATAGCCTCTGAAAAAACAAGACCACGAGATCCCTGACACGGCGAGAATTTTGCGAGAATCTGAATATCTGGAATCAAAATGCAAAAGAGTTAAACATATAATTATTTCTTTTTAGTTTTCAATAAAGCTTCTTAGCGCGTTTTATGTATAGTTACTTCTTGTACGTGATTTTGTAGCATTTTGTAGTGAATTTTATCAGGGCCTTTATCGACTCTACTGATATCAGGTTCTTCTGAAAAGTCCACCCTGATAGACAGATATGCCTTAGGGCTTCTCCCTTGAAATTCATGGAAATCAAACTCATTTCCATATAAAAGGTTTTGCACGAGGACTCGTTTAGGAACAGAGGCACAACGAAAATCGCATCGAAATGGACCATTAAATTTCAAAAGAGTATGGGCGGAGACCCCTGCCTTTGTGGTCTGATCTGCACATTTGTATATCTGTGTATAGGGATGTTGCAGGGCTGCTCTAATTTTGAACCCAGACCTCCCACGGCCAAGCTTCAAACAGAGTGAGGTCTGGGTACGAGGTAAGGGCCGCTCTGGATACCAGTCTTCGAGCAGAATAGGCTACAGCAAGAGACTGTCATCTTCATCATGGTCTCTCTACTACAGTGTTAAAGTAGTTTACTCTCTATCTGTATGTTTTTGCAGGACTCAATACTTGCAAGACACCTATACGAATAAACGATTTCAATCAGCGCCGCGCGGACCTCCCGGGCAACCGGGTATGCCAGGTAGAGATGGCACTGACGGGAGACCAGGAATGGATGGTCCTACGGGGATCCCTGGCAGAGATGGACCCCAGGGGAAGGATGGTCACCCGGGATCACCCGGAGCCCCCGGACCCCCGGGGGTAAATGGTCTTCCTGGCCATCGAGGAGAAACGGGCTTTAAAGGAGAGAAAGGCGAACCTGGAAAACAAGGTGATCAGCAGTTATTTTCCCATTCCTATCGCAAAACTTACGTGTGACGAGTTGGTCGATATTGTCTTGACGTGTCACATCATTCTCAGAACTATCGTCATAAGAAATGTTTGGTAATGACTAAGGAGAATATATATTTCAAACCTGGGGGCGGGGCGGTGACCTCATTGCCCGAAAAATTTATGCAATGCCCGAATGCGTAAGAAACGTTCACAGTTCCCACATCTAATGAAATTGCTATGATTTCAAAAATAGTCATATTCAAAGCTTGCACACTTACTCAATCAATCATACTCTATCAACAGTCTCGATCCGAGTAAAATCTCAGTAACACTTATTAAAAGAAAAAGTTCTGAAAAAGTAACCAACTAGGAACTTTATTTTTGAGTCTTGGAAATCACGCAAACAGCATTATTTTGTAATGTTTTCTCTCAAGTGTCGTTGCCCGAATCATGAGCGTTTTGCCCGAAAAATCACAGAATTTCAGTAGCTGGGGGGGATGCAGCCCCCCTCCACCCCCGTAGCTCGTACCCTATGGTTTTTAGTGCAGAGTGCACTATTGGGATGGTTATGGGGGTTGCCTGCCGCTAAGGAACTAAGGCGCTATGGCGCTATGGCCCTATGGCGCTATGGCCCTATGGCGCTAAGGTGTAAACTTTAATGTTTGTTTAATTAATTAATTTCAATTAATTAATTAGTCTAAAGGCAAGGGATGTGTACTCTACGTAAAACACATTCCATCGCCGTCGCTTAACTTTGAACATCGCAAAGCTATATATTTGTTTCAGGTAACCTCTTGCTCTCCTTGTGGTACCATTCTCCTTAGAACAAAACTAATTTGCCCTAAACGCATGCGTAGATTAGTTAGGGTTCGTGGCTTCTATATTAGGTGAAGGATACATTGCATACGGAATCGCGCACAAATGTTGAGAGGTTTTCCTTATGGTAGAGCTCAACATGTAAGACGCATGCGTTCTAGCATTGTTAGTGTTATACACTATCTTTACACGCAGTATTTTATATATCGTGTCATGTGACCAAGGACGGCAGTTATTTTTCAGGTAGCGCCAATTTTCCCTTTTTATTGCAAAAGTGAAACGTTACTGAGGCTGCGTAGCTTTTAGAATTACAAACAGGTCGGTTCAACAAATATCATCTGCTGTTTTCAATCTACAATAGTGTGCTTGTCAGGGTTCAAATATATTGCTTCTCCTTAGCGACTTGTTTATTTCTTGCCTTAATTGTGTCTGTAAGAGAGACCAAAAAGTTCTCAAGTTAGTGGCTTTAATACTCCGCAAATTGTAAATTTGTAACAAAAGAAACCAGGAAAATGCTCAAATATTGCTGCAGACGCCGTGGCACCTAATGAAAGTTCAAATTAATTTAATCAGTCTTTGAGGAGACTCATTCATATCGGCCAAGTAGCGCTGTTTATCTTCAATACCTTTCGTTGAAAAGCTTCTCAGCCATCAATATCGTTGTCTGTTAATTTTGAATTGTTTTATTGTTAACAACAAAGGTGGCAACAGAAAAAGAAAGTGGTATTTCGTGACTATCTGATAATTAAATTAGTTCTTGTTCATCGGTAAAAATTTGCATTTTTAGTAAAACATCGTCTCTGTTCCGTTTCTTCATCACTACATCAGATATTTAACTTTCTTTCATTTATCTCCAAAAAACAAGGACATCTTCCGTATGTTTTGGAGAAAACAGGGGTTTCATATTACATGGCTTTGCGAGGAAAACAAAAGTATCAAGTTACAAAGTTGGCGTGAAGAGCTAAATTGTCACGTTTGCTGCTTCAGCGTATTGTTGAATTTAAAATGAACGAAAATCAACTTAAAGCACCAGTAGTAATTAATTTGTACGTAATGTTTGGACCTTGAATGAAAATACAACCTTGAAACATACACACTGCAAAGGGGAAAAGCCGTAGCAGACTACCAAGGTAGACACAAACCGGAAGTGAACCGAGCAGGGGTGAGTACTTATGGGACCACCGTGCCAGAGCTATCAATTGCACTCTGCACTATCTGAGATTGTCTCACTAGTTAGAACAAATGTTCTCGTGGAATGAATAACTATTAAAGTACAGAAACACGAACGTGCTCTCTGGTTTATTTCAAACTTGGTAAAGTGGTCTTTTCACAACACAATTTCGACTTTACTTAACGAAATCTCGGAAGTAATCAAAATGCTAGAATGCAAATTAAGGTCATATGCTCTTAGTCGTTTCCAAAAGTTCCTGTGTGCCACTTTGTCAAATAATATACTCTGTTGAGAGCGCTGAATTTTTGTTTAACTTTTTGCTCAATCGGATTTCACATGTTAAGAAGAACATTTGAACCAAAGCTACCAGGGATCCATTGCTCTGTTACTGTTCAGTCTGCTCAAGTTATAGCCTTGAAGCGCGACAGGTCTCATTGTTGTCTCGTTTACATATAGATATAAATTCTTAAAATTCTTAGATATCTTTTAATTGTAAATTTAGTTAGCATCGGGCAGGCGAAGAGCCACCCTGTGGATATACTGCCCGAAATGCCATTATTATTACTATTATTATTATTATTATTATTATTATTATTATTATTATTATTATTCTGGTGTGACGCTTCGAATGAAATGCCAGCGTTCTAACATTTGCATTACCCGTCGATAGTTGGCGTTCAATAAAGTGAAAATGAAAGAGAAATTAACTTTGTTGTCTCCGGTTTAGGCGATCGCGGTTTAGGGGGATTGAAGGGAAACAGGGGAGCTGCCGGAATACCGGGCGAGAATGGCGAGCCAGGAATCCCTGGAAGGGCAGGAAATAAGGGGAACAAGGGAGAGGCTGGCGAGGCTACTTGCTATGTCACGGAGAGGGGCCGGCGAGTGGAGAAGTCTTGCGTCGAGGCGGCGACATACGAGGAACTTGGCAGGGACGTAGCCGGGAATGACGGGGTAGGACTCACCTACACCCGATGGGGGAGAACCACATGCCCCGTAGGAGGTGCTACGATAGTTTACTCAGGTAAGATGTTGTGACTTCCCTTTAAATCGATTCGTCTAAATTATCCTTTGAACTTGGTAATAGTATACATAACTGCATGTACAGCGATTTGCTTACTTCCAGCTTCATCACTCTCAAGTGCGACCAAAACGTTAACCCGCTCGCAGGCTATCCCCTGCAGTTTCATTTTGCCCCAACTCTCAAGGACCTCATAAGAAAATGTTGATCTGATGCAGGCCGCGTTCTGCGACAACTCCAACACTCCCTGGTTCTGGAAACAAGACTGTCATACTTTCGTTCGCGCATGCTAAGATTGATTTCACGCCGTTAGTCAGGTGGAAAGGAATGCTCCGAGTAGGACATTTATTCTGAACAAAACTGTCCTTTTCTGTCTATCAGGTCAAGCTGCGGGCACAGGCCAGGGTAAAGATCGAACTGGGGGATCTCCTTTCATCTGTGTACCTAACCAGCCTTGGTACTTTGGCCAGGTGGATCCCAGCACTCCGCTGGCCAACGTCTCGCAGGCGAATCTCAACGCACTGAAACAGGACCAAACAAGAAGCACACTGCACGGCACCTACTTCTACCTGTCATGCGTGCTGTGCCTGGTAAGGAGGCGCAGCGTACAGATCATGCTGCCGGCCCGTAAGGAATGCTATCGGGGGTGGCACCGGGAGTATGATGGCTACCTGGCGGTGCAGTCTAATCGGAAAGATCATAAGGACGTCATCTGCATCGACAGGGAGTCTAGAGGACTCCTGCAGGAGGCCACTTACGTCCGAGGGCTTTTTGCGAGCTGCCAAACGTTTTCCTGTCCGCCGTATGTTGAAACTGAGAGACTTCCGTGCGTGGTTTGTACCATTTGAGATGCAAATCACTGTCATGGACAAATAGGGCGCTCTGGCTTTGCTAGTAAATGTGAGCTGACTTTATTTCATTACTGTTTTCATCTTTGACTTTCGTCATTGTCGAACGGATTGCTATCAGTATTGAATTGGAATTTATCTTACTAATATATAGAGCGGTTTTCAATTTAGTGTTGTAAAACCAAAACCAAAGTAATCACTCTGGCCAATCACAAAGGACACGGGAAATCCCATCAACCAATTAAAACTCAAGCAAGTACATGGAGCTGAACGGAAGCGCGGGAAAATATGCGCGGGCGAGTTACGATTGGTTTCGGTTTTACTTCTGATTGGACGACAAAGTGGCGCAATTTTTTTAAAGCGAATTGGGAAGCGTTGTCGTGCAGAGCCAAGGCTAATTCGAGTTGAAATACTTTGGACACTCAATGAAAACCGCTCCAACTATACATTGCTATTGTGTTCTCTTGAGTATTTGGTAGTACATCACAACGCCATTTCTTCATTGATGTTATCCCGTCTTCCAGTTACCTGTCGTCTTGATATAATGCTGTTCTAAGAGAAACAGCATGTTGATTATTAAGGTTTTATTCTTTTGGGAGTGACTGCTGCGAGAATTTGATAATTCGTCCGTCAATGCAGCTTCCTCAGTTTTGACGTAACATATCTGACGCGAAAGACCGTGTTCGACCACCTTTCCAAACACCGAGAAGAGAGTTGAAAATGCGACGCGCAGCGGAGTTTTTTTGACGAACTTCGAGGTGTTTGGAAATGTGGTCAAGTACGGTCTTGAGTGTTTGATATATATTCTCAATCGAAACCAAAACTAAGGAGAAAACGGAGAAATAAAATCGCAAAAATGTATGCTAATAGGCCACGTTCGATATATCAATATTCTAACATGGCTCCGAGACTTTCGGGTCAAAATTGTAATTTTTTAAAGTTTTCTTTCTCTCTCAATTCCCAAAAGAGACTTGGATACAAAGAAAACAGCACCAAATATAGAAGTTTGTCCTGAAAGCCTTGATAAATTATTAATGAATTTGAGAAGATTAGATCTTTAATTCTCACAATCTTCTTCCCCTCAGTCCTGAATTACATCAGACTCCCACACTATGATGTTACTTTACATTCGTTTTTTTTTAAATGTTTCTTTTTTTATGTTGTGCCACATTTTACTAGTTATGTGTACTGTGCGGGTTGAAAAGACACACAAGTTGCTCCATGACAAAGGAAGGCATATTAAAATTTTATAAAAAGTAACGATCATTTACGCGGCATCTTGCTGTAAAATATATACATATTTCTTTACTTTAATTTTTAATGTATTACTTTTTATCTAATCGAAAGCGATCTTGTTTAAGGACTTTTTGGCGGGCATTCGTAAGAAAAGGAATCAAAACTTGAAAATATAACTTAGCTTGCAAAAGGCTGAGCCCCAGTTTCGAAACATGAATAGCACTAAATGTCGATTGTCCTGATGACTGAAACGTTGGAATCGTAACCTATCTGAATTTAAACCTTTGATCTCTTTTGCGTCTATCACAGTCGTATCCTAAACTGACGACAAAAATATAAACATCTGACATTGGTCGCTTTTATACTGGGGACGCACCAGTAGTGATTACCCACCCGGAGGAACTGGGTCAAGTGTTTTCAGTGAGCAGTCTAGAAGTACGTCTCAGTATATAGAAGGGTACAAGACGCGGGTTTTAGGACGAATTTGGTTGAGACGGATAAAGAAGGGCAGCAGACGAATTATGCGCATGGATAGTTATACGTTTCAGTATAAAGTCAGTATATCTGGAACGACAAACTAAGCGTTTAGAACAAGTGATAGCTCCTCCTGTTTTTACACTAGAGCACGTACTACACGCATAAAACAACATACACGTTATCCTGAGTATATAACAATCTGATCACCTGCTGCAACTCGTAACTTGCTATCGCAAGGGCTATCACTAGGGCTATTCACAACTGGTCAAGTCATCTCAGTGAGAAATCAAGCATCAATATAGTGTTTCGGACTTGTTGCTCGACAGTCAACAGGTCTCTGTAGTCTTGAGCGGCTTTAGATGGATTGAACACGCGAAATATTACGAACAGGCCAACTCTACGGAAACACGGAATGACTCCTAAGTCTTCGAGACAGACTTCCCGGCCGAGAAAAAGGAGAAACACAAGAAAAAGGAGAAAAGAAGCCCCACCTAGCATGCACTTGCAAGAGCTGAGTTGAATTGCAGAGGCGCGCGAAAGGAGAATGAGGAGTCTCATTTCAACTCGCAGCCTGTATTTAGCTACGACTTGGCCTACCAGTAAGCCTTCCCAGAGGCTAGCAATAGGGGTGAAGAATGATATTTCAAAAACTGTGGGTCTCGCAATATTTTAGTCCAATTATACGGGTGTCCCAGTCTCGATTTTTTGAACGGCCATGCACGTGTCGCAGTCTCGATTTTTCACCAAAAGGCTGAGCAAGTCTTGAAGTCCCATGATACATTGAATTTTAATAACGCAACTTTCAAATTTCCGTCTATAAAAGTTAATCCTAAATTCTCCTGAATTGTACCACCACATCATTTTGGCGCTAGAGAGCTTACTCGTTCTACGATATCATGAATTAGTGATTTCCAGTTACAGAGAGTCTCGGTCTCGCAATTGAAAAGAAGTTCAAAATGTCTCGGGCTCGCAAAGGAAAAACGCTAGATCTAAGTACCCACAATTACCATTGGCCACCCCTATCACTACCTCGGAAATCTGTGAAAAATAAACTTAAGCAATAGACCACAAGTTTTTTATGGTTTATAGGCTGATAAACCACGCGGGATGTTGGAAGACCACTCGAAGAATTCTTCCAACATCCCAAGTGGTTTATCATGCCTCTAAACCATAGAAATTTGAGGTCTATTGCTTTTATATAATAATTCAAAAGACACGCGAAATTTCCATGAGTTTACTTGCACAATAAACCATAGCTAATTTACCAATCAGAGCGCTCGCATTCATTTCATTATTACATAAAAACAAATAAGCAATCTACAAAGATTCCGTTCGGGCTCAACCGCCGCGCTCCACTCAATCCCAGAATGCACTGTACGATTCCCAGAACACGTTGCAATCCCTTTGAGTTGCAGGAACGCGATTAGTGCGCCATTTTATCCCTAGAAGCGCTCGGGAAGTTTAGCAATTAGCAGGGTCTTCTGCCATTTTTGGCAGTCTTCAGACAAAATGACAGCGCAAGAACAAATGAAAAAGATGTTGGATGAGCTAATGGGAACCCAGAGGGATGGTGAGTGCAAAAAATGCGATGTGAAAGTGAAACGAGCTCGATACGTCTTGACTGAATTTGAAGATTTAGCACGCTTGTGAGTTTGTTAGAGCTTTTTCTTATTGGGTTATTTTTGTATACTGACTAAATAGACAACTCAGTTGTGATGTCGACGCTAGCTCAATCAAGTGGAGTGAGTTTTTGTCTTTGTCATGTTTTTATCTTTTCGAATTCTTTTTTCCTCGTGCCCAGCTGTACTGTAGAGAGTGTTCTCCTAGTTTAAAATAGTATTCAACACCTGTTTTGTTGACCTGTTTGGAATGGGGGCTTCAATTTCGTTTGAAAGGATCTCTTTTACACACCGTATTACCTATTATCTTTTGTACAAAAATGAGTTACTGGTTGAATATTTGTGGCCTTGCAACGGGAAGGAAAACTGCAAGTTTATTTCTGAAAGCTTTCCATGAAAATTAACTGACTTTCATACTCTGATAGGCTTTGTCACAGCAGGTCTGTGTTGTGGTTTTGCTATTGGCTTAAGACTGACATAGAAATTAAAATTATACTCGTGATGTAGCAGGAAAAACAACTACATGCATGTTTTGAAGTAAATTTATTGCAGACAGCATTTGATGGGGCAAGTGCAAATTGCATTTTGTTTGCTGTAGCAAAGTCAATCAGAGGTGCATAATATATACTCTTCACATAAAACTGTAACCTGCATATACCCTATTCTTTGCACCAGCTTTGAAAAAAGCATTTTCTTCTAGCAGTCAATATTATATTTACCAGCTGTCTTGTGTAGCTTGATATCTTGTGCGCACTCTGCATGTACAGTATGTTTTATAAATTTCTTGTATACCTGTGTTATGGGAGTTCCCCATTAATACCAGATATTGAATGCTTTCTCAAACAAGGCTCACTGATAGCTATGTACATGTATTGTGAGCAAGTCATTGGATGCGTAAGTAGGGCGACGTAAGTAGGGACAGAAAATTTCAATTTTGTTTTCTTATGGTGGTTGGGAGGTATTGGTTACTCAGTAATTCTTGACTAGAATCAACCTTGAATGGTTCATTTTTGGATATGTAATGTAGCATAATATTGACAACAATCAAGAGAGACCTACATACATACATACCTCTGGAGGTTTTAAGTCTTAGACTGGGTATAAAAATATAGATGAATCTACATTTTACCCATATGAAATATTTCTCAGGGGCCAGTTTGTTTTTTCTCAAGATCTCTGTCTGAAATGTTTTGGAATAAAAATTCATTTTATTATGTCTTAAGACTGGGGCTTTTAATCCACACTCCTTATCCAATCAACATGAATTCCAAAAAATAAAAAGGAAGTTGCATTTCACAGAAGCCAGAACCAATTTTCCATTTTGTTGACTTATTGTGTTTAAAGTAAGGGTTTTGTTCTGTGTGTTGTATTATCCTTGAGTAACCTATATCACATAAATCCTCTGTTTAACCCACTTACGTATAAGTAAAGGTTTGCCCTTTTTAATTATGTTTTGGTTACCTTCTTTTCATCCTACCTCATGTATATGTATAAGCTTGAGAGGGAACATCCAGGTTTCCTTAGAAAATTTACCATTCATATTTATTTTGAACAAATCAAACACCAAAAAAAAAAAAGTACAAGATTCTCCGGCTATTCCTTGTCAGCAATCTCATTAACTTGGTATAGCCACTGCATGCTGGAAAGAAGATGCAGATGTTGAAGTGATTCTTGAAGTTATATTGTACAACTGGCTATACAATTCTTACTGAAGGTGTTATCTAAAGTTTATGTATAGTATGTACAGTGTACATGTTAAGGAAACTCTTTGGGTTTAATGGAGGATTTACATTGTAAAGCATTTCCGCATTATAATTTAGTCATTAAACATTTTCAAAACGAGAAATTAAAATACTGTATTTAAACTGTTGGATGGTATTAATGCTTTATTTCTGTGTTGTCTTTATATCCTTCTAGGTGCCAGACCTGAAGATGTAATCAAGTTTACTGATGACCGAGTTTGTAAGAGCTTCCTTATGGGTCTTTGCCCTCATGAACTCTTCAATAATACAGTGAGTAGCTTGTTTTAACTGATCATCAATACACAGAGTGTGCAAATGTATTTGTCTCAGTGTTTAAATTCTTGGAAGAGTACTTGTAGATTGCTCACAGAGGTAAGGTAAAAGGTAAAGTCTGCATACGAGCCAAGTGGCCCATTAGGCTTGTGCTTATCCTGATTTCTGTAGCATGAAGCAACTAGGAGTATTTCCACTTCCCCCTGGATGGGATGTCAGTTCATCGCAGGGTTACCTTTACTATCAAATTTGCTTGTACCCATTTAAGAGGTACTGTGAGGGTAAAGTGTCTTCTAATAACACGACACAATGTCCCCAGTCAACAGGACTCGAACCCGGACATCTTGATCCAGAGTTGAGTGCAACCATGGTGCCACTGCACCTCCCTCCAGATTGCTTACAGAGAATCTGTTTTAATCACAACTAAATATTGAAAATACAAGTTAATTGGTGAAACTTTTCAATGGTGTTTTGATTCCATATAAAAGGATAAAATTTACCATCAGATGTTTTGGTGCACATCATAATATTTTACTTTGCTGACAAGTTTGTGACAGTGTAAAGCTCTTCACCTTACATATTCAGTACAACCAGTTTTTACTACTCCAAAAATACACCTTTATCACTCTTTGTATTGAATACTATATAAAAGGATTGTTTCTTTTAGTAGCTTCCCTGACTAAGTCTTGTTGTATCCCTTTCATGCTATTCAATGAAGAACAGTGGATCTTCAAAACTGTAAGTTAAAACTGTGCGAAAAGCCATTTCTAAAGTGAAGCTTTTTACTGTAAAACAATCTCATCTTTTTCATACTCTACATGAATATTTACTAGGCACTTTCTTTTTGATGTATTTTCTAACTTGCTTTTGTTGCAGAAAATGGACCTTGGTCCATGTAACAAGATTCACGATCCTGCCCTGAAAGCAGACTTTGAGATTGCGTCAGAGAAAAGAGACTATGGTTATGACATAGATGTAAGTATATGTGAATTGGTCTGTTAAAGTTTGTAGTGACATGTTGAGCTGAAAGGGATGGAAGAGGGTTTAAGCAAACTGGATGACAAAAAAGACTGTACATTAAATATATGCATATTTCTGTTTACTAATGAAAGTATATGACCACTATTAACATTGGCTGCTTTGCATCAGTCATTGGATCACTTGAAATTTGGAACACAGAAACAAAATCACTCTGGATGAAAACTTGTTGTCTGTTTTTAACACCGTGCTTCATGTATGCTGACTGAATGCCATTTTATTTTTGTCATATTCTCTATTTTAACCAAAATTATTACATTTGTCCAAAATTTTACATTATTATTACATGAAAGTGAACTAATTTGCTTTTTTTTCTTTAAACTTTTTATCAGCAAATGGAACATCTTCAGTCTTTCATCAAGGACTGTGATAGAAAAATTCAAATAGCAAAGAAAAGGCTTGAGGAGACACAGGATGACCATGACCTTGTTCCCGAGGTTTGTATTTTCTCTTTTCCATGACCACACTACTGTAAAAGTGTAGGGGAAAAATACCATGGCAAGCTAGCTAAAGTGTTGTTACTTTGTACAATCATTTGGTACAACACTGACAGGTGCATTATGCTGCAAAAAAAACATGGGGTGAAAGACACATTATTTACTGAGGTAAACAATGGATGCTACAGTACCGGTCAAAGGGACTGCAGCATTACATGCGCGTAAAGCGCGTGTACGACACGCACATTACACGCAGTGTCCATGCAATGTCCACGCACCTTACACGCAAACGCATGAAAATGTGTGTAATTGCACGCGCGTAATTTCACACAGAAGATGTGATATTGCGTGTAAAATCACATGCAGTCGTTCAACTGGAACTCATTAAGTGCGTGCAATGAGAACAAGATACTAAAAGTGCGTGTGATGAAAACAAAACATTTACTGTGTAACATTTACCATATTGGACTGCACTGCGATATGGCTTAGTCTTTCACCTTCTTACTTCTGGTCTTCAAACGTTTCCGGTAGAATAGACCAGTTTCCTTTAACCGGCTTACCACTTTACAGTAAAAGTATTTTTTGCGTCGTACATGTAGTTTCAACAAGCGGCGCCGGCGACTGACAGGCATGCTAGGATTCACTGAGATAACAGAACATAAACACATAATTTTGCTTTCAATTTTAAATTACAGCAATCAGTGTACTTTAAAACAATTCGAAGATTCATTAAAAATATGTCGTACTCCGAAGCGTTTGGAGTTTACCGGTGTTCAGAAGCTTTTCCCGTCGTGTTTTTTCTTTTCGTGAGAAACAACAAAAGCTCCAGCGACTGACAAACTGAGGTTTGACAGACATGAAATAACAGCAAAACACATTATTTCACTTGAGATTTTCAATTAATTTTTAAACATCAGTTATCTTCTTCAAGTTTAAAAAGCCTTTGAAGATTTGTCATTAATGTTATGTACTCAGAAGTGAATGTTGTCTATGTGAAAGCATATTGTTTTGATCTGATTGAAATGAAATTTGATCTGTTTCTTGAACTTCATTGCCTAGCACGTGACCAAAATCTTCCCAAATCTACGATCTGTCAACGCGACTCAACCCAGGGATGAAAATCTGATGACTCGAAAATTAACAAATGCTTAGATTTTGTTAAAAAAAGTTTCGATTCTTCGCCGTTTAAGCAGAAGTGTGGCCAATGAGCAGATTAAGAGAGAGTCGGCAAGTTTCTGTTTGAATCCCTACTTCATTGTTATTGAAGGAACAGGGGTTGAAATGACGTTTCGTGGGTGGGTAAACATTATGTTGCGATACACATCGTAAGCGAAAACTCGTAGATCTTTAAGAATTAAGTTTAGATGTTAAGCAGAAGTGTGGACTGCTACACACTCAAAAATAGTATTTGTTTGATAGGTGCTCGAGCTAGTCCACTAATTTAGCAATGCTTGTCGACTTTTAAATTTACTTTTTGTTGTGAACATTAAGAGTCACGTGTTTTGAATACAAGTTAGTAGTGGCTTTTTGTTGTGCAAAATACACGCAACTGCGTGTATGAATAACAAAGGTTTCTTTCTCCGATTAAAATACATGCATTTGCATAAAATTACACGCAAATATGTGTAACTAACAGATCAGTAAATTTTACATGTGCGTAATTACATGAACTGTCCACGCACTGTCCACGATTACTACACGCAGACTACACGCATTTTATGCGCGTGTAGGTGCTGCAATCCCTTTGACCAGTACTGTACTTCAGAACCCCCTAGGCCGAGAGGACTGGAAATTACAGTGTAAGTTGGGACTATTTGGTTAGCCTACAGCTGTATATACACGACTGGTTGGCTTTCTTTGGTTTTCTTGCGGTTAGTCTTCACACTGGTTTTCTTGTGGCTAGCTTTCACTTTGGTTTGCGCATTAGCTTTTACATTGGTTTTTTTTGTGGTTGCCTTTCATCCTGGTTTATTTTAACACTATACATGTATATGGCTTTAATATTACCAAACTGGCAGCTAGCTCTGCCAGGGTGCATCATACAAATTACTGTTACTTTTTATTACATAAAATAGGTAGGTAAAGTCTGCATATGAGCTAAGTGGCCCATCAGACCCCGGAGCTTATCCTGGTTTCTGTAGTATGAAGTGACTAGGGGTATTTCTACTCCCCCCTGGATGAGTTGCTAGTCCATTGCAGGGTTACCCTCAGCATTAAGTTTGCTGGTACTCATTTATACACCAGCGGTTGGAGAGAGGCACTGTGAGAATAAAGTGTCTCGCCCAAGGACACAACGTAGTGTCCCTGGCCAGGGCTCAAACCTAGACCGTTTGATCCTCAGATGAGCGCACTAACCATGAGGGCATATTTACAGAGCTTGATGTTGCAACCGCTCGGGTCGCCAGTGAGACTGAATTTTTTCACTGGCAACTAACTTTTCATACTTTTCACTGAAATACTTTTGCTTGTGACTAAATCTGAAAACTTAATTCCAGCTGGCTTTTCCTGAAAGGTTTTTTTCCTGAAAGTCAAGCCCTGATTTAACACATTTTGTCAAACTATACAAATTATGTCAAATTATATGCACTCTTGTGCATACTCACTGCACTTATACAGGTTTACATCAAGAAAAAGTACAGCTAATAAAGTATGAAACTGTTCTTGGCTTTTCACTGAAGTACTCTTGCTGGCGACTAAATCTGAAAACTTAGGGGCCAGCTGGCTTTTCCTGAAAAGCAAATCCTGATTTAACACATTTTGTCAAATTATACATTGGCACTCTTGTGCATACTCACTGCACTTACTCTCACTGCAGGTTTACATCATGAAAAAGTACAGCTAGTAAAGTATGAAACTATTCTTTGCAGGTGAAATCCCCCCAAATGTTTCATGAGTCCTTTATAGCTTTTTGTCTGTGAGTGAAAGACCAAACCAAATGTTTACTGTACACAAAGTAATCTTGGTAAGACTTTTCCTAGCCTGATTTGCTGGTAAATTAAGCCAATTATTTCTTTCCTCAGGCCCAAGCAGTTCATGACCTGGCTGAACAGATTGGTAAAAAGCTTGCTGAAGCAGAAAGTATGGGTATGTGGCAAAAAGGAAATCCCTATTCTTCCTTTCTCTTCCAAATGAAAAACAGAGGCACTGTAATTCGATACAGTCAAAACTCACATGTAAGGACCTAGTGGTTTAAGAAACTGCTGGCAGAAATTTGTTATTTTAATACCCAAGAATATAAGAACCTGTTAAGCCAAGCAATATCAAGCAGGTTTTTATATGCAAGATGCAGTTAAATTGTGATAAACATTTTAACCAAGGAGTGTGACACTGAGATTGCAAACCTATAATTATTACAGAAACTACATAATACACGATACACACTCCCTAGATCATATATTCTGACACTGCTGTTCCATTATAGCCTTTTAGAAGACCTTTCAAAACTGGTGGACAAACAAAATGAAACAGCAACTAGCATTATCAAATAGTATGATTTTATACAGTGTTTTTGATAAAATGGAACATAGATACCCTTTAAACTATGTGCTTCTAACTGCAAAATTTTCTATATACTGCAGCTGCCTGCACGACGAAAAGCTCTCTTTTGACAGTTTTCTTATACTTCTAAAAGAAAAATTAAGAATCAAATTAAAAGAAATTGCATTTAAAAACAAGTCTCTTACTGCTTTCCAAAAATCCTTTCAACATATTATTTAACATGCACTGATGGCGTGGTTTCTTTGTTTTGTTAACTAAGTAGGGTTTTTTTGTTTTTTGGTTAGTAATATAATGCTTATACTGTACATATATAGCAAAGGCAGCATTAGTAGTGCTGCCTTTTGTTTGAAGCTTTAAAACAAAAAAACAAAATTGGACATTTTCCAAACTGTATTGTTTTAGCTATGTAAAGAACAATGTAAGTAGTCTTAACGATCATATTGTACTGTAAGTAAGTAAGTATTGTGCTGTAACATTATTTCCTCTTTTTATTTATGTAGTTTTTTTCCTATGTATATTGTGTTTGTGAATCAATTAAAAAAATTAATACAGTTGTGAATTAGTACTGTATATGCAAGGACCAAACCCAAGTTAATTTGTTTTTCTGGTTATCAACAACTATATCTCTTTCATAGAAATTAAGAAGCTAAATTGAACCCTACTTAGCCTACAGTAAATTGCCAGTAATAACTACCCCAAAATGCAATAACTTATTTTGCCGGACTCCAAAAAATGTAGGTTCTTACATGTACGTGCAGGTTTTTGTAAAGGTAAAATGCTGTGAAACAAATATAAAACAAACAACATTTTAAAGATGTTATTCATTTTTCTTTACATTCTGTAACATTTCAGAAAGTATTGAATTACTCAACTGTTTGTGTTTTCTTTGTTGCAGGAGCTGAGGGCAAAGTTGATGAGTCAATGGAACTCATGAAAGAGGTGGAAGACTTGAAACAAAAGAAAAGAATGGCAGAGGTAGGGAGAGACATGGTTATTTGTTTCATTCAAGGTCTACAGTTCATGTAACATTGCGTGTAACATTAAACAGGCCTTTCCCATTGCACAACCAGACTTAACAGTACATGTAGTTATGGTGTGCAGTAAAGTGAATTTCAGACATGATGGTGCTTTTGGCATTGAATAAAGTGTTGCAATAGGCACAGGATAAAAACTAAAATCATAAAATTTGGGAGGTTTTCAATGCTCAGTGTTGGCTTCTACAGTAGCGTTGTCTGCACACTTAAAATTTTCAGGGGAACCCTTTTTCATTAAGGGCCGAGCACCTGACAAATTAACTGGCTGTGAGGCCAATTTTGCATATGTTGTACCTGTTTTTTGCCTACCTGGTTCGACCATCTACAGGAAAGTTTTTGTTATAAAGACATTCAGTTCAAAAAGAATGGCGTGCCTGTGGAAATCAATTGTCTTCCTGCTGAAAACCTCAGTGAAACCCCTGTGTATCAGTTCTCTCAGAAATATCATGAATACCACATAGTCACATGGACTACTGACACTTGCAGAGTGATTAGTGAATTAATGGCTTGGGCTTGTTTCATTCCCCTGCAGGACATATATCGAGAGACCCTTCCATCATCTTCACTTCAGCAGCAAAAGTTGAGAGTCTGTGAAGTGTGTGCTGCATACCTCAGCTTGTATGACAATGACCGCAGGTGAATTCATAAATTTTTGGCAGGGCTTGTATGCACCTTGAGAGTCCTTGAGGAAGTGGACACACATTTTGAGGCCTTTTATGATCTTACAAAGTACACTGGGTCCTTAACAGTTCTTGAAATTTACCTTTTTCAGTACTGATTCTTACGCTTTTCTCTCCACCAATAAAAAGTTTAGAAAAGTGAGCCTATCTCTCTCTCTCTCTCTCTCTCTCTCTCTCTCTCTCTCTCTCTCTCTTTAAAAATGTATAAAAACATAGCTCGTGTGTCCTTAAATAAATAAATGGTAAATACAATGTAATTTATATTTGAGGCTTTTTAAAGATCATGTTTTATTCCCCTGCAGTTAAGTCCTTTGTTTATCCACAAAAGGGTAGGAACCATGTTTTAAAGGGGTTAAAATGTTGGCACATTTTCTATAATATTGTTCTCGGAGAAATTCTTTATGCTTATCATTCCCTCTATATTCATTTGTCCAACCAGATTGGCTGATCATTTTGGAGGAAAACTTCACATGGGCTTCATCAAAATTCGTGACAGGTTGAAAGAACTACAGGTATTCTTATAACTGAGCACAAAATGCAAACCTGAAGATTCTAATCGTTGGAGCCGTGAAATCATTGTCCATTTAAAATGTTTCAGATTTACATTTGGAAGGAATATCTATCAAAGTTGGAACATCAACATTTTGTTAATTTTTTTTTTCTGAAGTTCATGTACATCATCTTTTCTTTCGAATAAAAATAAGTCTCCCCGCTCTATTTATCCTGCCGAATTTAGTAAATAATTGAAGCTTCATAAGAATCTGTTACAAACTCATAAAAATATGGGAAACCAATTTTTACAAATAAATGTAAGCCAGGGGGCAATTCTTGCCCTGACATACAGTTCTTTGTAAATATTGGCAAGTTTGGGGTCCCATATTTTCAACGTATTTTTATGAAACTTCGCATATTTACTCAATTCGGCGTGGACAAGGGTTTTTTGTTTGTATCGAAAATGCGAAAAATTGTTGACGTTGCGTGACATCGGTAAAGAGGTCCAAGAGTAAGCTTGGATTTGTCACTTACCAATGGGACGTTTATTGTGTATTGGGTTTATGCAGTTGTATGTAATAGTTTTGAAGCAACGGTGTGTACTTTGAGGTTTACTGGTTAAACTGGTAAATACCTGTAGGGTACATTTATTTACAAGCCTGATTTTGTTTGGTGCTTTTTAGGACGGAGTGGCTAAAAAACGCTCTGAAAGAGAAATGGAGCGCAATCGACGACGTGAAGAGCGGGAACGGGAAAGAGAACAGGAGAGACGAGAACGAGAGAAAAGAATGAGAGAAAGGGAACGAGAAAGAGAAAAAGAAAGGTAACTGAAAGTATTTCATCAGGGATTTCTGGGCTATGATACATGTATTAATTCCCACTCAAACTCGTCACGTAAATATATTCCTTAATCCTAGGATGTGTAGCCCTTTAATTTTCAACAGTGATTTGAATCTACATGTAGTCTCTTCTCAAAGAAGCTCTTTTGCGTAAAATGCTATCTCTAGGACCGCCAAGTTCTCATGAAATATCCAGCAATCAGTATAGCCGGGATGCAGCCCTTTACTTTAATGCGGAAACAAAGGAAATAGATGGCCTCTGCTTGCAGGTTATAATCACTGACAAGAATTTACATTTTGAGCTAAAGAATGCAAGTCTCACTGGTCGATGGCTGCTCGTGTTTCTTCGGTGTTTTCTTCCAAATCACTCCTTCAAATTAAATATGCGTTGCAGCTTTTATTTGGGTGGTCGCACAACGTTCCTCTCCACTAAGCCCTTAAATTGTGTTGCGGTATGTACAGTTGTACAGTACTATATGTAAATGACTAACCCAGTTAGTCGGGCCAAGATGATTCTTCTCTTTTACTTGACGTTTTTTTTTTTTTTTTGGTATTTTTCTGTTCTCTGTCAAGGAGCCGGCGCCGCCGAAGTCGAAGTAGGAGCCGCAGCAGAGAGAGAAGAAGGAGAAGAAGGTAATTCTTGTAGCCAATGTGTCAGTCAGCAATTTGCATCAGTACTCTGTGGGAAGTTCCCCTAAGCAAAGGACACCTTTTGTGACTCCACGTGGACACGTGAGAGCTTACTATTACCTTTTCAGATGTACATGTAACTATTGAACTATTAGATGCAGTAGTTACTCGGTGACCCCAAAGTTGTTAAATTCTCAATTGAATAGTCAGCATTTTTAGAGGTAAAAACTGCGGGTAATTAGTGGTAGGAAAGGCTATCCTTGTGACGTGAACAGAGGAAGCGTGACCGAGTGGTCAGCGCGTCGGACTCTCAATCCAGTGGTCCCGGGTTCGTGTTCCTCTCTGGCCACTACCAGTGGATTTGTTTCTCGGTAGCCCCGAGTTCAAATCCTAGGCCACTCTTGTAAATAGCTAACTGGTTTGCCTCCGGCCAGTTGTGACTCGTCACTTTGAATTATTTGTTTCAGTTGTTTTCTCGGCTCCACTAGCCTTTATGCAACAAACACTGCCGAGGGTAAATATAGGTTGTTTTTTTATTACTTGTTTAGCAGTAACAGTACCGAGTATGTTAGAAATATAACGAAGTTTGACTGACTTTGCACTGTGTTTTACAGGAGCCGTTCACATTCACGGTCTCGATCGAGATCGCGGTCAGGATCCAGATCTCGCACGAAGCACAAGTCCTCATCTCGCCGCTCTAGATCTCGCTCCCGTTCAGCATCTACGAAAAGGAAAACTCCACCAACCAAATCACCGCCACAATCACCTAAAAGATCTCGTTCCAGATCGAAAAGCTGAGATTTGGTCGTCTTTTTAGGCGCTTATTACTTCAAAGCGAGTCTTCTCGCGGCAAAATATCTCCTTTTTTATAGCGCAGTGTTACCTGTTACATCTTCTGTATATTTTAAACGCCCTTCAGTTTAGCCAAAATAACAACTGAGTTGTAGTTTGTTCCTGGAATTGCTTGATTTAGTCTTCCAAATAATTCCTCTTGTATAGTGTATTTATGTGTAATAATTTCCTTCCTCAACGTCTGCACTCATTATCGTGCTGTTATGTCAATTTGGAAATGTGGTTGTCCAATTGCGTTCACAATATACCAGCATGGCCTCGTCTTGTCGGTAGTGGTTGCTATAAGCTTCTCGGCCGCAGTGAGTCTGACGAGGTGTTCATTTTACCTTAGAAAAATTAAAATTGTCAAAAGTGAGGCAAGTTTCGTTTTATTTAGGAAACAAACGTGCTTGCTAACATACGACCGGTAACTCTTGAATGGGTATTCGTACAAACCGAGACCCTAAATTATCTCATTGTTCTCTCGCTCCGCTTATGTTCTGACACGATTTTAGGCGATTTCTTGTTTCGCACGCGCCTGCAAACAGGTAAAGCAAGTCTCTATGGTTTTCGGGATGGGGTAGTGAAGTGAAAAGGGGTACAGTATGGTAGTAAAGCTTGCCCACATTCGAGAGCTTTACGACAATTCTCATCTTACCACTGGTCATGCATGTCCAAATAAATGATTCCATATAGTGCAATAAAGAAAACTAAGGGTAAACAGCTCTAGTTGAAACAACTGTATTTTAGCTCAAGGGGCACAGTAGTGTTAGTTTGTTATGCATTTGCATACACTAACAATTTATATCTCCCTGGTTTTCAGTCTTGATTACCCACTCTCCACGAATATGTACGCTCTCCCACTATTGCAGATATACCCCCATCCCACACAGGTGTTGCCTCCACCCTACTCTACAAAAGGAGAAAACGGTCCCGCTGCTAAGGCGTCCACCTCGGGTATAAGCGTTCACCTTACCACTCCGGTCTTCCTCTGCACCCAGCCCACTCCACAAAGGAGAAAAATGTTACAGACTGTCTTCTTTCTACCATCCGGGGCGCTTGCCAATCTACCAAAGATTTCAAACTGGGGACATATGGTAAGAAAATTTCTATGCCAGGTTTCCAGAAAATCGGGAAATTGTTGAATTTCCTGAAAAGCGAACCATTCAACCGAAAATTTCGGAATGGAACGGTAATTGGAAATGTCTGGAAATTTGGGTTTTCCTTACGTGCGAGTTTTCTCTTCGGAAATTCCGGAAAATGTTGCTCCATTCGTCGCGGAAATTTTCCGGAAATTCCAACCAGAATTTTTCATCGAATGGAAAACGGCGTCAGTGTCCTTATACGATGCCCCCAACAACGCAGTTAACTGGTGTCTTTCTCTGCAGACGTTTTATGGCTCTTGTTCTTTGAACTCTGTGTTCTTGGCCAATCAGATGCTGGACCTTAAGTGCGTTACTTTTCCCGCCATAACACACCACGAGTGAATTGCGCGGTTAGAAAACCACTGACCAGAAAACACGTGACAAAATAGAAGATCTGTGCACATCAAGTTGCTTGCCATATTGACTTATTCAACCGGAATTGACATCGATTTCATCGATAAAGCTGGTTTGTCTTAAGGTCACTTAAAGCAGCGGAGCCTAACTGCTTTTCGAAATTGGCTTTTACTATTAACACGCGGCTTAACATGCAATAAATTTATGTTTCGTTTTTTTAGATGGTGTCTATTCCCGAATTCGGGTTGGTTATTTTCTATGCCGTTTCTATGGCATTTATGCTCACTAAAGAGAATGAAAACACTGTTTTAATTATCGATGCACAAAGCTCTGTTACTCATCGATTATTCAGGTTCGTCAAGGTGTAATTTGGACATCTATTGGTGCTGTTTTTGGACTACTGATGAAAATTGAATTTTAAATTGGTTGTCTTACAGTATAACATTCATCTCTTACATAAAAGGTAAGTAAGTTACTTTATACATACCTGGGTGTCAAATTTGACTACTAAGGAAGAAATTTCTATTTAAACTTAATCAGTTTTAGAGCTTCGAATGAAATTGCACTTGCTTAAAACCGATCCAAGTTAAGCCCTATAGCCCGATGATGTGAGAAGGGTATTCCTAGATTAGAACGAAAAAAAAGGCGTTGATTTGTTGTGTCGTGCCTATATACCATTGGCTAAGGTTATACGACCAGGAAGCCGCGATATAAAAGCCAAGTCTTGCTCGACTGATTCGTTGCAAAGAATTTTTAAAGCTGGCGAAATTACATCAGGCGAACTAGCTATCGGGCGAAACGACTGGTCACCGTTGCGACACTCAGCTGAAGGTGTTCGTGTGTATCGGAGTTTGTTCACAACCGATACACTCAGTGGTTCAGGCCGGTTCCACAAAATTTAATTATTTGATAATTGTAACACTGGGGTCCCGAATACATACACCGCGTTCACAGTCTCTGTTTATTTGCCTGAAATGTCAGTCATTTCCTCTCCTTAACCCAAACCCTCGGTGATTGACGATCAAGGAGACAGATATTTCTCAGTGGCTTGCTCGGGTACTTACTTCCATGAATTTCCCACAGAATTGGCAAAAGTCAGTTCTAAGACCCTCTTTATGATTGTTAGTTTCACGCGCTTTACTGTATATAATCAATTTTCCCAATGATTACGAAAAAATACCCTGCGTCACAGGCAGTCTACACTGACGGTATAGACCGAACTATTTTGAGGATTTTATGACACGTACGATCGGGCTGCACGGTAGGCCACGAAGGAGACGGATGACCAACAGAACATCCCGGAATCCGCCGCGTGATCAAATCTAGCCTTCAATACGATCAAACACGCTTTATTTGTGCTCAAGACTTCAGATCGACGAAAATTATCAATGTCTCACTTGGTTTAAACGTTTTGTCAGGTGTCATCGAAGTATTCATGCTTAGTTTCATGTGATCCCTGTATGTTTTATATATCCTAAAGGTCGCAGTTATTTTTTTCCAAATCCATAGCTTTTATTGTCAAAAGATCGAAATTCATTTAATCGTTCTTTTTTGGTCAGTGCAATTTGTGAATGTCGTAAGGAAAACACTTAAAGAAATACACTTCATCAACGTAAACCAGGTTTTTAGCTATCGTGGCATATTATTTTGAAGGAAATTTATTCCTTCTTTGCACGTTGAAGGTTACACAGCTGAGTGAAAGACAAACAAAATATTAACCAACGCATCTGAATGCAGCGTTAGATTAAAATGTCGTTTAAACATTACTGTATGTTTCAATGCAACACATTGGAGCAGTGTAAAAAAGATTGTCTTTATAAACTGACTTATTTTTATAACGCCATGAAAATATCTGTATATAGCGCCAAATCCACTAAGTGTCCATGGCAATCGAGTCGACCCAGGCGGAGTAAGTGGATTGAAAGTGTTCTCCCTGAAAGTACAGGAATTTAATTGAAATGCGGGAATAAATGTTGCTCTCTTTCTCAAATTTATCGGTGTCATATTTTCTTGATACAATTTGGCAATTTCGTCAGAGATTTCTGTGGTCTTCATTCATGAACTTTTATGGAAATTGTAAATGGGACTTGTTCACACCAAAACAGCTGCTACAAGACATAATTCTTTTAAAATTATTTCCTATTCAACAATTTTCAGTCGTTGTGGCGGACCCTGTTTGTAGACAAATACGTTGATTCAAATATGCAGAATTTTTCCTGAGTAAGTTATGTAATTATTCGTCGTTTAAGGCGGTAACACGAGTATTTATTGGTGACAACAACTGCTGCATTTTCCCAGGCATTCAATCCTCATCTCACTCGTCTTTCTCTACCATTTTCCTCTACGTTTCAGGCAACGGATGGCCTTGCATGTAAGTGTAATTTGCTAGCTTTGTCACTGGACTGATTAGTTTATCCTACTGAAGAACGTCACTTAACCCAGCCACATGCTACCAAAAGCTTTTGTGACTTTTTTTTGTCCTTGTGACATGACTGCACGGACTGATTAATATCTGTTTCATATTGTTACAAGTAGCGTTTACCGTTATCTCTTCCCTGGTCACTTCTGTTCTGCAGTTAAGACGTGTTTCTATTGA
>NC_138150.1:16776655-16946655 GCF_964199315.1 Orbicella franksi | reverse complement strand
CGCATGGCAAAGATTGCAGGTGTGTAGTGCCAGCTGTTGTTTTCACGCGGGGTAACCAGCTTTCCAACAGCAAGAGTTTCAGAATTTATTGTTACGTTCTTAGGAATTTGGCCTCTAGAATGAGAACTTTTAGGGCTTCACTGCGGGTGTCTGTTCCCCTGACGCCTTTTACCATGGCTTGTTGCCTGGTAATATAGGCCGTTTGTTTTTTCGTCAAAGCTATTAGCCTCTAGCCTCTAGCCCCTAGGCTCTTCCAGGCTTTCAGTCAGTGCTTCAATCCCCTCTTTCCTTTTTTTTCGCGCGCTGATTTTCGAGCTACGCCCCAATTAGCTAAACGCCTGAAGTTACTTGTTCCCTCAAATTAGTCCAAAACAATTTTCGTCATCCCCTTTAAACGCAGAGGGAATTTCCATGCTTGCACACGGTCGAGGAAAGCAGCCAAAACGAATGTAAAATTACAGTTGCATATGCCTGAATTTTATTTAGACGATCTTTGCGCCGAACAAAATCGTTCATTTTACACTTTTGCAATAACAGGAGAGAACCTCTATGATTAGAAACAGCCGAAGAGCCTGTGAAAGCTTTCAAAATCACTCATAAAATAACGGCGAATACTTCAAAGATGGTTGAATCGGTCTTACACGTAATGGTGGATTAATGCAAACTTTGTAGCTCATTTTAGCTTTTCTTTCAGAAGCAATTCATAGCTACCAAAAGATAATTTGACAAGGGCAATCTTTTAAGGCTCCCCAAACCAATTTGTAAACTACAGGTACTGCTCTGTTTTAGGCGTCAGGTGTTAGTCAATTAAAATTGCACAAGAAAGAGGAATTTTCCACCTGCATATCCAGTGACTATTAAAAGGAAGCTAATTTGTCCGGCGAAGATAATAATCATCACAATTGAACAGATTCTCCCACCTCAAATAGTACGCTTGCTTACATCAAATATGATAACTCTAAGAGTTTAACAAGAATGAAAACAACAACAACAACCGAAAGCATTCCCTCGAATTTTGCGTAAATATTTACAGACTGAGTCGTATATAAAGAACCGCCGGGGGATGTTAGCTTGTTGCCATAACGATATCTGATGCTTAATTTAATTATTTTATAAATTGCTGAATGTCATTCTGACACTTCTAGTCCAAATTAGAAGTTTTTTTAGTCGTGACTGTTTTGTGTAGTTTTGCTCCACAGTAATTTAAAAGATACTAACTCTAACACTACTCGCTCTCAATCCTGACTATGCATTTTAAATGCTTCAACGATATCCCGCCTCAGTCACACATCAATCTACTTCCTATCACACATCACGCGATATTTTTGTTGAATTATGCATCACGCAAGCGCAAAACCATGAAAATCCTTGTAAAAAAAATGACGCCTGTCCACGTGATTCTCTCTAATGAGACACACTTCAACGAACATTAAGAACCCAGTTTTGACCAGGATGCAGTGCACGCTATGTAGCATTAGAAAACAATAGAAACCTCGCTATCATGTAACCAAAACAATAGCAGACGCGCAGAAAGCATTATGGTCAATACTCGGTCTTTAAGTTTGATTGTACGCGACTCCTCTTTCCTGTCAGATCCGCCGCTGTTGGTCGCCATGTTGTTCTCGGTTGTCCTCAGGAGTCCTTTTATTCTGTTTTCCCAGTGTCAAATTATATTTAAAAAGACACCAAGTTTTAAGAATCTACATTCAATTTCCAGGCACACAGAGCTTGAAGGCTTCGTTAAAGTGGATCCAAAAATAGTGGAAAGGCAGTACAACTACAGCAAGACAATGAAAGACCAAATCATGACACATGGAAGAAACGCCCTGGTCGCTGCCATTCTTCTCGGAATGATTCTTGGCGGAATAATAGCATGGAGGACCTACAAAAAACAAACTATTCCCATTGTGCTTGGAGTTTTAATCGGAGGAGGAACTGCAGTCACCATTGGTGGGCTACCTTATCTCGTTTTGACAAGTGTGGCAAGAAGAGGAGTATATAGATGGGAAAGCCTACAAGAACGGATATCGAAGCTTAAAGCCCTGGATAAGATCATAGACAAGAAGGGCGAGGATTTGTATCCTGTTGCTCACATACTGCTGGATAGAATTATAAACAAGCGTACTAGTGTAAGGGATGGATCAGAGGCACTGATTGAACAGTGCCAGGAATACCAAGGAACATCGTCTTAACAGACGTGTTTAAAAGAAACATTGATATCACTGAACTCTTCCTACCCCTCCAAATTTTGGGTCTAAACCTAAGTAGCGGGAAGGAGAGTTTAAACAGAACTGCCCATAGGGCATGGAAGGGAGAAATTCTGGTCTTAACTACACAGAAAAGTGTATAAGGTCTTGTGTTACACTACCCTATATTTCCCTTTATAATAATACATGTACATGTCTGAAAAGAGGCTTGGCTAAACGGTATTTTTTATACGTGGCATGTTTTACGTTTGTGGTTCTCGGTATAGCGGGCTGGCACTTCCCATAGCCTGTTCCAGGTGTTTATTTTCGCCTTTTCCCACAATCTGAGAAACTGGAACAGGAGAATCTTCCTGAAACTCAGGAACAGACTCATTTCCAGTTCTCCACCAACGCTTCGCGATTCGTGCTCATTCTTAGCTCTTCCACGCCATTTTGGCTTTCTCGTAGCGTTTATGAGATTGCCTGCAGTGCATGTGAGATAAGCATTCTCTGATTTTTCTTTCCGTGGTCGCTTCATATTATTGCATTTTATTCTTGATGGACAAAGAGAAGTAGTGTAAAGTGAAAGTATTTTAATCGTATACATGCCACAAAGTACGATACACCACTCTACAATCAGCGTGAAGAGGACTGAAGAGAAGCGTACATACTCAGCAGCCGTCTAGGTTTTTTGAGACGGCCGCGTTAAATATTGCAGTCGTTAATTGTAACCATTAGGTAATCTGGTATAAAGAACTGTTTTTACTCATTCATTACAGTTTGTCATAATAAATATTTTTATCCCTAATATATTTATGGAAACATTCACTTTCAAAAAATTACGAAATTTTTCGTCGTATTAAACGCTAAAATTTACCACCAAAAATTAAACATGAAAGTCTTCTAGCATACGTGTTATGGTTTGCAAGCATACATTCCTAAACATTACATGATTCCTTTCGATATATAATCAATCGAAAGCGGTCTTAAGTCATTCTTTATGGTCTTTATGTTCCTTGCTCATGATAAGCAATTCGTATAGGCTTTTATAACGAAAGCGCCGGTGTAGTCCAAATGGTTAAAAAGATCCGTCGATAATCAAAAAGTAAAAAAAAAAAATCAAATGTAACAGACGAACCTGTTTACAGTCAAAAGTTACTTTGACCACTGTAACTTTGTGTGGGATAACGTTGGGGAAACTTAATCTCCTGTCCTTAATATCAGCTAAGCTTCAAAGATTAGAAAGCGGGGCTGACGGTAGTGCTAGGACGCACGACCTAGCTATTTGTCGATGGTTCAACGTTTTTTAAAAGGGCTTACACCCTGCCGAGTGAACTTGCAGCTAACAAAACGATGACTTAATTGTATTTGTCACGTATCTTTCACGTAACCTTTCTTCGATTGTACATATGGAGCATGCACAAAAACTGGTTTAAATAATCCGTACTTCCAGCCATTGAGAGCTGCAAGTACAAACTGTATGGTCCTTGGCTTAACGACAAGGGACACTGGTAAAGCGACTGAGAACCGCGTGTCCTTGTGGATTCCCCCGAGTTTGACTCTCATGGTATTGTCTTTGCAAACATTCGCGACTTCGATGCTCAATAAGCGAGTTTGCTTCTTGGAAACAACCAGCCTTTTTAAATATCGGATCGTGACCAATAGGCATTTGGATTCGAGAAAACGCGTGGTGCTTTTCATTCCGTAGTCTATAAAATGGCGCGTGCGGATTAGTTTTTCCACGGCCGATCCTCCGCGCTTCTCGTGTTTGTTTGAATGGTGCACCGCGCATGTGCAAAGCTGGACGTCCACGAGTCTATCGACGCAAGTTTTGTATTTACCGTAGAAGCTAAGTCGCGTGTATTTTATCAAGGTGATGCTGTGTTCGCGAACGCTTGAATGTTTAAGATGAACTTCAAATCGTTCTTTCGATTTTACGCCGTAAGCTGGTTCAACGACTAAAACTAACGTAGTAATGTAGTGTTTGCCGACAAGCTCCTGTCTCGGCCGCTCAATGGATTTTCCTACATATCTGGCACAATTACCGAATCCACTATTGCGTTTTGCTTTTGTTCTACCCACTCCTCCCACTCCTCGCAAGTATTGCGTCTGTATCATGTTATTGATTTGCCCGAGGGCAAACTCCGCTAGCCAAATCACATCAGTCGATTGAGGGCTCAGAAGCTTTGTCCAGCCCTGGCATCGACACTTGACATCAGAGGAAAGACCTTTTATATCTGCGCAAGTGCGATTTGGCGAGACAGGTTTAAACAATCCGCTGGCTTCGACATTTGCGCTTTCGTCGTCCGTCATTGCTGCAATAGATGTAAGTGTGTGATGTAAGTCTGAAACCGTGACTAGGCGTTTCTGGTTTAGAATAAGCGCATTCATCCTATCCTTACCAAGCCGCTCTGCAACTTTGTGCGGAATTATCATAAAGAACATTGGGCTGTACACTTCTAAGCTGCCTGGAAGTGTCTCGATCGCGTAGTCCGTTGTCTTGCCACCGTGATCTGAAAGAACAATGCTCAGCGTGTTGTCACTTCTTGCCATTTCCTCAAGGAACTTGGACAAAATAATATCATCACTTCGAATGCGTTTTCCAGAGGGTTCGTGCCCTGTATTGAGATGCGTGTATGCTAGTGCTGGCGCTACTTCTGGGTTTCGATCGACCAGCGAGAGAAACCTCCTAACGTAAAACAAAAGATATTCACTCATCGATCTTCCGTCCCAGCAATGATTATTTTTGTAGTTTCCACTAAAAGGATTTGTAGCACCGAGCTCCTTTAAGATATCACAGGAGAGCAAAGTTAGGCCTTTATTGTCCACGTACGGACTAGTTGCTTGTTCAAAACTTTCAAAGACGCGTTTAAATGCCTCCGTAAAGGGCTTCACTTTTTTCTTGTAATCGGGCGAGAAAAAACTTCCCCATTCATCGAACCAGCATAGGTCCTCGTGCATTAAAGTTTGGTAACCAAATTGTTTGAATATCTCAGTAAGCACATTGATACCGTTCACTCGCTTTGGATTTTTGCCATTGCTGCTAGTGCCTTGTAGGGATTTCCCCGCCATCATGAATTGGGCATTTAGAAGAGTGTACGCCGCATAACTTTGAACGAGCTCAAAATCGAGAACTGTGGCCTGGAAGCTAGAAGCTCTATAAATATCGCGAAGGGACTGGGCCGTCCGTGGCATGGACCGGTAAAAGTGGGATCTTGAAACAGAATCCTCGAGAACAATATTTACATTTATTTTCTTTGCTGAGCGCGTGGTTTTCTCTGCTGCGCGTTTTAAAATTGGCGGGAAAATGAGAGCCTGCTTGACTTTTGTCCTTCCCATTTTACACTTAAGAAGGCAAGAGTTAAAACCTTGGATTGAATTCTGTGTGACTATCCCGGGCAACTCCTGCTCCAGTTCGCCTAGGCTGTGGAATTTAAGCCAGTTCTTTTCCTCGTCTGCGATCCCATATTCTGGATCAGAACAACCAAGGAGAATCGGCGATGATTTGGAACAAACGTCTCTCCAGCATGTCACTGACACCTTGTCTCTAGGACTGAACCGGGACTCGGAGAGAAACGTACAGATCGGTCGACTTGCTGGCTTTCTGCATCGAGGCGGCTCGGACGTCAGGTTGTACTCTCCAAAGTATTTGAAGGCCTTGTTACATTCTTCTTCTGTTTTCTTGTGCAACACACAGCTCATGTTAGGCGATGGGAATTTTTCTGAAGATTGTAATCCTTCGTACGAACACTGATGAGTGGCTGTAGAAGTTGAAGAGGCTCGAGCCTGCTCTGACGTTAGTTCTCTGGGATTTCTGTCGTCGTCGGACAACGTACGAAGTCGTTCCTCTAGTTCAACAGCTCTGTGTTTACTGAGGGTTACCGCTGCCTCCGTCATATCGTAGGCACCATGAATCAACAGGTGTTCAGGATAGGCTTCAAGGAGTGTCTTTTTATCTACAACGGAAAAAGCGGTCATGATGGCTACACAAGAGGCAAAGAAGTGTCGTCAGTCTTACAGGTTAAAAGTCAGGCTTAAGTTTCTTCCAGTCTAAGGAATTAATAGAGGCAGCGTAGCGAAGTCAGCTGTTAACTCCTGAGGCCCCAGAATGGGTCTGTGTATCCCATATCCCGTCAATTTTTGGCCTAAATATCTCGTGTCCAGTAAATTTCAACTTCAGCAACTATCAATTTTCCCACTCGATATCAAGGAAAATTTGTTCTAAACTTGACTTATCCAGTTAATGTTTCCCCACAAATATCCCGTTTCCCGTGAGTTTTTTTACCTTAATATCCTGCATTCCCCCCAAACCCCTTGTGTGACTTGTCTGTGGAGCATGGAGCGAAAACATTAGCCCTAGATTTCACGGACTAAGGAAGAGAAGGATTGTTTGTATTGTAAAACAACTCACCGAAGGAAGACAGATCATATTTCTGGCGTAGAATTATGATAGATTCCAGGCCCCACTCGGGATTTCGGTAAAGAAATATCAGTGACATCACAGCAAGGCATAGCAGAGTAAAAAACAGTTGTTTCTGTAAAGAGATAATATAACCAATTTACTAAAGTGAATATTCGAGGTTAGTATCCCATCAGGTTAGTGCTTATTTAATGTTTTCCGTACCATAAGGATGAGATACTAGTTCAAGGCAGCGATTCGTGAGGAAACGATTCATGAGGTCGAAGACAGAATTAGCTGCCACCTGATAGAAATCAAGAGCGAATAAACTAACAGTTTTAGAAGAATTCTAACTAAACTTCCTTCAAGTAATGATTTTCAATAATTATTTCTGTACATATCAAGTAGTAATACGCTTAAAGGACATTACGCACAAACTAAATTATCATTTAAAACTTGCAGCTAAGTACTCACTTTCATTAATTTATTAACAATTTTGAATTCTTTAAAGCCACTAAACAAAACGCGAATTTCCTTCTGTTAGACTTCACGGGATTCAAATTTTTCTGTAATATTTCTAAATCCTTCCAAATTAAACTTCGGAAGAAACGAAAAAACGTCGCCATTTTGTAGACGACCTCCGCTCAGTTCTCACCAATGGTCGATAGTGCGCGACAGCTCAGCCAATCAGATTGCATCTAAATTAGTAGAATTATACTAAGCAGAAAATTTGATTTACTGATCTGTTCTAATAATTTGGCGAGTCGTGAAAAAATTGTTCTGTAGTTGACGATTTCTCGGCCGTTATTCTCAACAACCGGCTACTTAACAAGTTACATATATTGAAATTATAAAGAGAAATTACACGTTGATCACTCTTGTAACTAAAGTAAAAGCAGAATAGTTAACCTCTTTAACGCCATAGTTCTTACTATTGATAGAAGACCCCTCGAGAAAAAGCATTCCTTCATCCTGTCACCTTCAAGAACATCAACGTTAGACTGCCACTCGTCCGGTCATGAGATGTTGTAAACAAAACTGGTGCTGGACCACGCGGCTATTGCACGGAGCACGTGCTGTTATACGGTGCGAGTCAGTCCTTGTCAGTCTTTAACCCCAGGCGGTTTGAGCAGCTTAATTAAGAACACAAACACCTTAACTTCAGACTGTGTGGGTCATGAACAAGGAACTAAATGCGACAGGCATCTCTTAAATTAACCCGAACAATTTAAAGAAAGGAAAAATTGACCGATCAGCGTGAAAAGACCAGAGCAGTACCTTTGTGGGTTCCTCATATACGTCGGTTATAAGTTAAGGCGTTTTGTGAAGCCGGTGTGTTGTGATCCGTGCAGCGATCCTTCAACGAATCTTTGTCTTATAACAAAACTATGGAATTAATCTCCCGAGCGAACAACAAAGAGATATAAAGTTCTTATGAATAATCCCTTGATTTCTTAATGAATGGATCACTGAACACCACCTGCTCCCTGCTGTTGGTGTCTAGAATGCCTGCTTTTAAAAGGTTTCCGAACATATATCGATTACAATGGAATTTCGACGAACTCTTCCGGCGGTAGTTCAATGGAGAGTGTCCCTGCTTTGGAAAGGTTCCCGTAACTGGGAGGCGTCATGGTGAAGCGTCTACCTGCGGTTGTACAGGTCTGAACTTGTGGCTTTATTGACAACGCCATCAAGTAAATTTTCTTTTAAGCTCATTTTAGGGCTATTAACTAGCCAAAGGGGACATTTTACTGATGTAACATCAATTTCTCAGAACTCAGTGAGATTGCGCGAAATTTAGTAGAATCAGAAAAATAAACAACAGAGATCTACTGTTTAATATTCTCGTGTTTGAGTTAGGTTTTGTTGTTAGTGCACGCATGTTGGTCACCGGTCATTAGTTACTTGCAAAAAACTGGCTTGTTGCGTGAAATTTTCTCAAGAACTTAAAATTTCATTTTGCGATTTTTCACGACTTAATATTATATTTCGCGAACTTTTTAAACATGCGTCTCTTGTAATAAAGAAGCAGAGGGAAGCCAGAATATAGGCGCTTCATTCGACCAAGTTTCTGTTAAATTTCCGGAAATTTCCAGTGGACAACCGCGGTACACTCAAATTTTCTAAAATCCCTACCCGGGAATTCCCGTTCCATTTGTCGGGAGTCCTGAACTTTCGCTTGAATGGAAAGTGCCCTGGCAGGACCATGAACACTTGGCAGTTTTTTTGTACGTTGTTTTTAAGTGACCATAGAAAGAAGACTCTTCCTATTAACAAGAGTATGTAGTGTTTTTACACTGCATACGATTTGCATTTTTACAGTGTACCACGCTAAGATGAGGCTTCGAATTCACTCTATAGTCATCCAAAAAAATGTAGAAAAAAGTTTCAAGTGTTCACGGTTCGATTGCCATTATATTACTGTAATATCTCGAAAATGTCGTCAACAGTAAGATTATTGTTTGTCCAAATTAGTTCCAAATCTTAGAGATTATTTTAATGTACTTTCTGGAAACGATACTCTCTGTGTTCTGAAGTTAAAGCATGTTAAACGCTGTGAAGTTGATGGAAGTGTACATGAGTGTCACACTGAGCTGAATAAGTTATGTTATTGGACCTTACTGGAGCCCTGATTAGTTCTGATTATGGACAGAACGTTAGCTACTGAGCTAGGTCTGATAAATGACTGTTTTAAGTGTTATAGCCAATACCTTATCACTTTTTAGATTTTTTATCCTGACTTCTTAAAACTTCTCAATTGTAAATTATTAGCCCTAGAAAAATATAGAAAGCTGGTTGTACAACTGCGACATATTTTCGTTATCTGTGTTTCTGATCTTGTACTGTTCATGAAAAGGTTTCGTGTCGATACAGTGCTTTGTTTCAAAAGGCCTTGAAACTTGCGATCACGTTAGTACGAAACAGTTGTCTTGCGCGCTTAAAATAATGAGGAGTTATTTCGAATCGCAGTTGTATACCCATATTTAAATTACAAAAATACCAGCTAGTTCTCTTCCGTTGTCTTTGACTACCAAATGTTTCTTTACCAAGGGCGCAATATCTTTACACAGCTGATTTTGCAGAGTTACTTATACTCGTTAAATTGGAACGAGATATATAGAGAACATAGTGTTTTGTTACTAACACACTTTTAGAATAAATAACACCACAAAGCAAGCCGAACGATTTCAGACAAAGGTAATAGCCTTTAGAAAATACGCGTGTTGATTGGTATAAATCGTGTTTCTATTTAACAGTTACATTATGAGCTCGAGATTGATATGAGGTGACAGACGATGAGGCCGAAGGCCGAATCAGCTTTCACTCCTCATAGAAGTCTCCATCGAGCTCATAATCTAATTGTTTTAGCAGATCTCTTGCTTAAATTTTACTCAGCTAACCATTTCCAATTCTTTTCAGTACATTGTATTTAACTTTACGCTTTAGAAAAATCGCGCGGACTGAATTGTCGTTTGGAATTTACAGCTCTACAGCCTTTTCAAGTGCTATTATGATCACAAACTACAGATTTAGGGCCTCTTCAAATGAGCCCAGTAACCGGGCTGGTAACCGGCCGAATTTTGATCAGGGAAATTTCTGCCGCCCGGTCGACCAGGATGAAATTCAAGACAATAACTATGCCTGATTTTGTCGCTAGGTTGCGAGAGCGAAGCTATTTTGTCAAAAAAGTTTCGTCCCGGTCACTCGGGCTGGACTGTTCATATGGGAGAATTTTCATCCCGGTTACCGAGATCTCGGTCCAAAAACCGAGATCTTAACCGGGCTAGCCCGGCAGTTTCCGTCCTTCTCCTTCCGTTTGCCCAATTTTCTTGTATTTTTTGCTGGACGGCTTTAGATCGCCCTTGGTTGTTGTTTAGACAAGAAACAACAAACACAGCACTAGCTGTATGTTCGATGCTATTGACATTTCTGCAAGAAGTTACGCATGACATATCAGTCTGGCTCTAAAATTACTTCATCGCCGTCAAATAAATCATGATAGGACAGATAATCTGACTTTTTACTGAAGTCCACTTTGAATTCATTTATCTAATTTAAGAATTTTCAAAAGAATATTTCCAGCCTAAAGTCGTAGAAAAATAAGACTATTCAGCCTGAGCGGGAAAAACAATATTCTTATAGAAAAAGGAAAGTAGTGTACCATATTTGGTTTTTTCCCCTGATTTAAGGGAAAGCCGGGATGGCGGCGTCCGGAGCATGCGCATGTAAGTTATCATGGACTGACTCCTGGCTCTCTCTTTGGCCGCCAGGGTTCATCCTCTAGAAAGAGTGCGCGGAGATTGGAGAGAGTTCAGGGACTGGACTATATGATGACGGGTCCGACTACACAGATGTAACGTTTCGTACTCGCGGTATGACTCTCATACGACAGAGAGAGAGAAGAGAGTTCGAGTCCCAAAGTGAACAAGGATTATTTTTCATTTCTTCGTTTGTTTTTCTTGTTGTTATTTTTTGGCGTGTACTGATCCCGGGGTACTGATATTACATACCAATTATGATTTCAATTCGGTCAATGGGTTGAAACCACTGACCGAAACGGCCATTAGTTGTACATGTATACACCGGATTTCAGACGTTTCGTGACTTGGTTACAACTTGTCAGGCTCTTTCGTCAACCTCAAGATCATATTCCAAAATACACGCCGCATCAAATCTTCCTTTCCATGAAAGATCGCTTGAACCGCTTTCAGAGGTCCAAAGTCATCTATAAAGCTGATTGCTGGGACTGTGATGAATTTTACGTTGGCAAAAACAAAAGGAAAACTCCAGGACAGAAAAACAGAACATTTCAAGGCCCTCGCTAAAAGTGACCACTCATCAGCCATTGCTGATCATGTAAAAACTACTGGTCACAACATAAAATGGGATTATTTTGACATTTCAGAACGTCCGGAAAAACTGACTTTCTTTGCAAAACTTAAAGACACTCTATTCATTCAAGAGCTAAAGCCTTCTCTTAATGTCAATGTCAGTAGAGAAGTTGTAGCTGTTACTCTTCAGGTTAACGTACTGCTGCAGATCATTTTTCTCAGTCGAGGTTCCAGATTTCTAATATTTACGATATATAGTTTTCATGCCTGACTTTGAAAATGTATGTAAACTAGCATACGAAACGTCAATTTCTGTATTAAAATGGGTTGGAATACAATGTTAATCACCGCTGTTTGCGTTACAGTATTCTTAATCAAGTTACGATGGCCTAAGAACAAGAGTTTATACAATAATAGACATAATCGTACCTATAACAGAACTCTCGATCGTGATTGGTACTCCGCGCGCCTATTTGTCACGTAATCGGCGCGCGATCACGTGGGTGTCCAATTACAGGTATCCAATTTGAACTTGTTGTAATTGGATACCTGTAATTGGATACCCACGTGATTCGCACGTCAATTACACGCGCTTTAATGGCTTCCTTCGCAATGTTTCCTACAGTTTTCAGAACTTATGAAAAGCGCTACAGACGTTTTCGCTCAAAAGAAGTTCTTAACCTTAAAAGACATTTTAAATTTCGAAATTTGTTATAGGTACGATTAATTAGTAATTGGACCTCGTGTCGTACAATTCAGGGAGTAATTGTGCTCGTAATTTCAAATCAGCCTCGCGCTTCGCGCTCGTCCGATTTTGAAATTACTCGCGCGATTACTCCCTGAATTGTACTCCACTCGGTCCAATAACTATTACTAATTTAATATAGACATAATAATAATAATAATAATGATGATGATGATGATGATGATAATGATAATGATAATTATAATAATAAACAACGATAATAAATTTTATTCTTCATTAAAACTTTACGTGATAATTATTTACAGCACAAAACTATTTACAATAACACTTCTAATAAAGTCAAGGCAAAATGTAGTTAACAGACATGAATGAAATTGAGAAGAGCTGGAAATTGGAATGACTTGTTTAAAATGTCACAGAAGGTAAGAAAAGTATTTGTGGTTTGTGTCATCGATTATACGCGAGAAGTAATCAAAAACAAAAGAAAATAACTCTCACATTTACAGTACACATTCTACTAATTATGGAATGTTACTCGTCTTCGCTTTAATACTGCTAATAGCAAAGATAGAAAACTGATAGAGAATACATTAAAAACAATAATAATAGTAATAATAATAGTAATAATAATAATAATAATAGCGATAACGATATCGATGATAATGTAATGATAATGATAATGATAATGGTAATGCTTATGCTAATGCTAATGCTAATGCTAATGTTAATGATAATGATGATGATAATAAAATTATTCACACAGGGCTAAATCCACTAATTGACCATGGCGCTTTACATTAAGGATTATTAAAGAGCTAAAAGAAAGGAAATAAAGGGAAAAAAATAATAAAGATAAACTTAATTAAAACACCTCCTTGGTCAGCTTACCCATTTGACCGGGTTCCTGCCGTACACGACCACCCAAAGAGAAATCAAAGAATATCGCAAAATTGATGAGCCGTTTTACTTTTCGAGTGATTAAAGCCTTCAGTAGATTGAAATTTTTAAGATTCGAAACGGACAGGAGAATTGCGAAGAATTCGAACGCTACGTTTCGTTGCGGTACTGTAAATAAACATGATATGGAACGGCGAAATTATGGAAACAAGTACGTTGATAAAAAAAAAAAAAAAAAAAAAAAAAAAAAAGAGAAAAAAACATTGCGCTCACTCGTGCTAGAAATGGATCCCACGACCTACAAATTACAAAGCACTAACCCTATCTAAGTCACCACGTAGTTCTAATTATAAACTTGTGTAATAAAATAGGTGGAAAAAGCGTTTATGAAATGATGCCTCACGGACTGACTCTGCCCGAGCATGAATAGTGTTATTATTGATCCACCACAGCGCGCCTGGGTTATGCAGTCTCTGATATCGGCTTAGAAAAGGAAAAACAGAAGGAGGTCGTTAGAAATCTTTGAAACGCGGTGTTTTTCCCGGGGGGGGGGGGGGGACTCCTATATAAAAAGGACGGTTTGCTCGTCAGAAATTCTGAAAAGAGCCCTAAGAAGTACCAAGATCCTGTTTTGTGGAGCGTGGTTTGAAATGTTTTTCTCCCCTAAGAGTTACCAATTCTTACGAAACACATTATCTCCTGTCACATGTTTTCGGCTCAATACCCTAAAAGGTACCGCGAAAGCTCCTGCTTGGACTTTTGATGCAAAACGCCCTAAGAGGAACAAAACTGCTTTTTTTAACCCCTAAAAGTTACGACGAGCTCCCCAGTCCTATTGATATGGGAGTCCCCTCCCCCCGGGTGCTTTCCTTGTGGTATAGAAATGTTCTTAGACAAGGGTGTCGTACGAGGAAGTAACTCCGACAATGCTTTCCGTGCTGGCAGAGTGCTTCACTTCTAAGCCTGATCTCTGAAAAGATATGAAAGAAAGTTCACGTGAAAAAAAGCAAATTCAATCGAAGCACACATCTAAAATTGCACTCAAAACCTACCGATTTTTCCACACACTAATCGAAGACGAGTTAGTCATGAAAGATATACAACCTTTATATTGATGGAGCGTTTGATATCTCCTTGTCAAACCGAGGCAATCTGAACGGGGAAATTGCGCAAAGTCGAAGACGAAGGAGCCACAGTCTCACATCTCCTTATGTATTCTGTTACCATTACATTTTGGGCCATTTAACAATGCCTTCACTTTTCTAACTTCGCTTTACTCCTCTGTAGCTCGATAAATCTGATAAATGGTGGCTTTACACAGAACGCAGAAAAGAATCCCATTCTTTTCTGCGCCCTGCGCGTATCGAATGGTCTTTGCGAGCATTTACAAGCATGTGAGCAGTGCCTTTATTTTTACGAGCACGAGGAGTGATCAAATTTGCCATGCGAGCAGCGAGCACTTAAGACTTGCCTCAAGTCCACCTTTTCTTAATCCTTGACTTACTTATCTCCCTCGAGCGAAGCAAGAGTGTAATCTTCGCGCGACGAAAACCTTCGCCTAGTCTCGCGAAGCGAGGGGCAGATTGAGCGACGAATGCGCGAGCGCGAGCGACGAAGTCGCGAGAGGTCGGCGAAACTAACAATGGAAATATTATTGGAAAGGACTTTTAGAAAGTCTACGAGCACTAGAAAATACCTGATGACGAGCAGCGAGCACTTCGTAAATTTAACGCACGCAACCGGACAAATATAGCACACGAAACCGATATGATAATAATTGTACTGCCAAAACCTATTTTCACTTTTTCAGTTCCAGTCATATCGTTTCAATTTCTAAGCTCAATTTAAATCCTAGACAGTTATTTTTCTTTAGTTGCGATTAATTTGACAGCAAAACTATAAATAATTCTGTAATTAATATTAATATTAAATCCCAGACAGTTATTTTTCTTTAGTTGCGATTAATTTGCAAGCAAAACTATAAATAATTCTGTAATTAATATTTTAGCGACAGTGGACACACTGTAACAACTAACATTATTGCAAAAGTTGCAGTCGCAGAAAGCCGTTATTTGAAACCCTTACAATCCAAAGCAAAACTAAAACGAAATGTGAATTAATACGTACCGTGTTTCCTGAGTCAAAATTTGCTTGTTTTGCTGGTATTTTACGCTCAGCTAGGGCTACCTGCCTTATAAACACGTCCATGAAAAAGAGAGAGAGAGAGAGAGAGAGAGAGAGAGAGAGAGAGAGAGAGAGAGAGAGAGAGAGAGAGAGAGAGAGAGAGAGAGAGAGAGAGAGAGAGATATGTCGGATCGTTTCCCAAATGTCCTCGTTCCTTTTGCTACTTTTCGTTAAATCTGTTTAAGTCTTAGATATTATATCATTTCATTGTCGCTCCATGGCGTAAAAGCATTTAGAAGTTGAATTGCAATTTCCCAGTCAATATAAAATTGAAAAACAGCAACGTTGTTGGATTTTGAAACAGAGTTGAAAAATTAAAGGTAAACGGTCCAAACTGTTCTCTCACAATAAGACACTTGACTGAGACATGGAAGGGAATGACTAAGTTAAATTTATCAATGTTTCAAAATCCGTGAAATCCGTCTTTTCCGCCGTGTTTAGTAAAAAGTTTCACTTAACTGCCTACCAGCACTGGAAGTTTCCACCGAGGGTTTTTCCTAATAAGGGCGGAAAGGACGGATTTCGCGGATTTCGCGGATTTTTTTAATTGGTTTTATTTAATTCTTCTCTTTAAGACTGTCAGTAAAATATTATTAATAATATATTATAATATTGTTTATATTATACTTACAGTTTTAAAGAGAAGATTTAAATTAAATTAAAAAATCCGCAAATTCCGTAAAATCCGTCCTTTCCGCCATTAATAGGAAAAACCTTCGGTGGAAACTTCCAGTACTGGGAGGCAGTTGGATGAAACTTTCTTGTAATCACGGCGGAAAGGACGGATTTCACGGATTTTGCGAAAATGTTCAGACTTGTTTTAATATCTCTTTGTAAAACTAAAGCATAACGTTTTGCGCTTTTATCCTTTGGCCTTTGAAATACAAGATTTTACTTATCTCTGGTTTCTATATTCTGTTTCAACTGTTTTTATTGAGCCACATCCCACATTTGCGGTGACATAGAAGATGTTACATCTTTCTTCAAAAGCCAGTGACACTTATACGTCGCTTTCCTACCTTCCCCAACATCAAGATGAGAACTGTCTCAGTTTATTTATTCTTGTTCGTGTTTTTAACATGAGTCGTGATAATTGTGTGATACACGCAGTCAACAAGCAGTCAAAAAATCCCAGAACGTTCTAACTCGATACTTTACTAGTCAAAAGTAAAAGCGGTTTTTTTTCCTCGTAAGATAGGCCGTAGGGTGGTCTTTTTCAGTAGTTTGATAATTTTCCACATCAAGTAAATAGAATTAGGCACTCAGAACGCTACATGTACCTACGATAACTCGTTACAAGAATAGACTTTTGTGTCCAAGAAATTAGAGTTTATTACAGTTTGATCATTTATAAAACGCGTTCCGTAGATGTGTTAACAGGCTAGCTGTTTGTCGAATTGCGATAATTAAATGGTCCAGTTTCCTCTGCATTTTAGTTGGTGTGCATTTGTTGTTTTTTGCTAGTTGAATTGCTAACCGAGTGGCATTTTCATTCCAGCCCTTTTCTTTAGAGAGTCCGCTGTTCTTCCATCTTGAAATCGGAAATCGTCATCTCTCAAAATAGTAGTCCATTGTCCAAACCCGTGCTTAGTTATCCCTTCCTTTAGAAAATCGTCCTCTTCTTTTGTGAATTTCAAAACATGACGAATGTTCCTCTGAGAGCGCAAGATTCTTTTAGGCAGGGCGTCCTTATTGGGGGAGGAGTTGATATTTTGCACTCTTCCAACTGAAGGCCCGGCGTCGGAAGTTGAATCTCCGAGTCTTGCGTGGACGTCCTCGTCCACCTCTGAACCCTTGGCACCTTGAAGTTTTTGTAGGCACTCGTGACCCTTCAAAGCAACTTCACGGGATCGTTGCTTTTGATAGTGAACTTTGGCAACAGCAGAGCTGTGTTTTTGATCTTCCGACAAAATCCTCTGCTCCTCGCTAGTGAGCTCATTGAGGCTCTGCGTTTCAACAATTTGGCGATAACACGTGGGATGGATGTACCTTCCAATTGCATCAAACACCAGTTTGCTCATGATCTCCCCCAATTTACCATGTTGGCCTCCATTTCTGTTGACGAGAACGAAATCGCACTGGGGTTTAAGCAAAGGTCTGACGTTCGAGATGTAGCCATTGAGAACTTGCATGTTTGCATCGGTCAGAATCAAAGAATCAAATCCATACTTTCCAGCAGTCTTGAACGTTTTCTGATCAATTAATCCACCCTTTTCCTTAGCTGTAGCAGTCATGTCCACCGTCAAATATTGATAAGTCATGGGACGCGACCCCTTCACTTTGATGAACAGATACATGGCAACGAATTTCGTGGCAAATGTCAAGTCTGAAGGGTTAACTTGAGCTGGACTCGATTTGCAAATCTTCACGGTATTCTCGTAACGCGGCAGATGAAATTTCACCGCCTCCAACAACTCCTCCATTGTTGCCCAATGACCTCTCGCTTCTAGTGTTTCGATGCCTAAATCTTGTGTCCACTGCAATCTCATCATCTTAGCAACCGTCTTTCGCGCTCTTTTGAGGTACAGCTCTGTTGCAGAGATCTTTCGAAAGACTGCCTCTGATGCGCCATGAAGCTTTCTGAAGTCGATCATTTCAGAAATGGCATCTATGTAGCCTAAACGTCCACCATGTCCAAGCTTGCATTCGTCTTGTAAGCAGTCGATAAACTTGAACAACAAATTTGGAGAACACAAACTAAAGTTCACCACGTCAAAAGTCAACTCTTCCTCGTCTTCACAACAAAATCTAAGAAACTTGAAGCATCTTGTCACTATTTGTTGAGCTGCGCGATCTTTCTTGCAACCGCCACCACTTCCAGTCAACCATCTCGTGAATACTTCGCCAATGTCACACGACAATGAAAATGAGGGAAGTAACTTTCCGGCATGTTTTGTAGTCTCACTTGTTTGATCTTGAATTGTGTTCACCATTGGAACATTTCTTGCTACCTTTAGCGAATCTGTGATTTCTTTCGAATTGGGCTTTTCATCGAAATAAAAGAACCAACTGTGCTTGGTATTAACATGTTTTCAGCACCCTCTTTGACTTTGAAATCCACCATGGTCACACTCTTGTATTGGGCAGTGATACAAGCTGTCGGTTTCATCCTTTTCCAAGTGAAGCCGTTTTGGTTTGGGTGATGCTCCATCGATATCCGACCAATTGACCTTGCACTTCTTGCTCATTTTGCCTTTTGAAGAGCATTTGGCCAACACGATCTCCTTTAAATCTGACCCATGGCCAAGGAGCCGATGACAAGCAAAGGAATTGCATATATGTTTGTATTTGCCAAGTCATGCCCTTACTTGCCCGCCCTCATTACTATTGTGCAAAATTCATGACAGTGACATGCAACCAAACTTGCCCAAGCAGGTCTGAGCGCGCCCTATTGTTTGCCTTACAAAGTACACCTCCATTTGGGAACAAAATAGGAATGCGCAGAGAAATGGTCCGAAATCTGGTCCCAAATGACCAATTTGAGAACAATATGTTCCGTTCACAGAGAGGAACTCGGAAGAAAAGGTCCTAAATTATCAATTTGGGAACAGTATGTTCCATTTACAGATAAGAACTCGGAACAAAACAGTCCTATATTTCGTAATAATTGGCCAATTTGGGAACAAACTGTTCCATTCACAGACGGGAATTCGGAACAAAAATATCAATTTGGGAACGGTATGTTCCATTGGCAGATGAGAATTCGGAACAAAACAGTCCTAATTTACCAATTTGGGAACAATGTGTTCCATCAACAGATAGAAACTCGGAACAAAACAGTCCTAAATGACCAATTTGGGAACAATGTGTTCCATTTACAGATAGCAACTCGGAACAAAACAGTCCTAAATGACCAACTTGAGAACAATGTGTTTCATCGACAGATAGAAACTCGGAACAAAACAGTCCTAAATGACTAATTTGGGAACAATTTGTTCCATCAACAGATAGAAACTCAGAACAAAACAGTCCTAAATGACCAATTTGGGAACAATGTGTTCCATCAACAGATAGAAACTCGGAACAAAACAGTCATAAATGACCAACTTGAGAACAATGTGTTCCATCAACAGATAGAAACTCGGAACAAAACAGTCCTAAATGACTAATTTGGGAACAATTTGTTCCATCAACAGATAGAAACTCGGAACAAAACAGTCCTAAATGACCAACTTGAGAACAATGTGTTCCATCAACAGATAGAAACTCGGAACAAAACAGTCCTAAATGACTAATTTGGGAACAATTTGTTCCATCAACAGATAGAAACTCGGAACAAAACAGTCCTAAATGACCAATTTGGGAACAATGTGTTCCATTTACAGATAGCAACTCGGAACAAAACAGTCCTAAATGACCAACTTGAGAACAATGTGTTCCATCAACAGATAGAAACTCGGAACAAAACAGTCCTAAATGACTAATTTGGGAACAATTTGTTCCATCAACAGATAGAAACTCGGAACAAAACAGTCCTAAATGACTAATTTGGGAACAATGTGTTCCATTTACAGATAGCAACTCGGAACAAAACAGTCCTAAATGACCAACTTGAGAACAATGTGTTCCATCAACAGATAGAAACTCGGAACAAAACAGTCCTAAATGACTAATTTGGGAACAATTTGTTCCATCAACAGATAGCAACTCGGAACAAAACAGTCCTAAATGACCAATTTGGGAACAATGTGTTCCATCAACAGATAGAAACTCGGAACAAAACAGTCCTAAATGACCAACTTGAGAACAATGTGTTCCATCAACAGATAGAAACTCGGAACAAAACAGTCCTAAATGACTAATTTGGGAACAATTTGTTCCATCAACAGATAGAAACTCGGAACAAAACAGTCCTAAATGACCAATTTGGGAACAATGTGTTCCATCAACAGATAGCAACTCGGAACAAAACAGTCCTAAATGACCAACTTGAGAACAATGTGTTCCATCAACAGATAGAAACTCGGAACAAAACAGTCCTAAATGACTAATTTGGGAACAATTTGTTCCATCAACAGATAGAAACTCGGAACAAAACAGTCCTAAATGACTAATTTGGGAACAATGTGTTCCATCAACAGATAGCAACTCGGAACAAAACAGTCCTAAATGACCAACTTGAGAACAATGTGTTCCATCAACAGATAGAAACTCGGAACAAAACAGTCCTAAATGACTAATTTGGGAACAATTTGTTCCATCAACAGATAGAAACTCGGAACAAAACAGTCCTAAATGACCAATTTGGGAACAATGGGTTCCATCAGCAGATAGCAATTCGGAACAAAACAGTCCTAAATGACCAATTTGGGAATAATCTGTTCCATTTACAGAGGGGACCTCGGAACAAAACAGTCCTAGTTTATCAATTTCGGAACAATGTGTTCCATGCACAGAAAGGAGCTCGGAACAAAACAGTCCTAATTTATCAGTTTGAGAACAATATGTTCCATTTACAGTTGGGAACTCGGAACGAAATGTTCCTCTTTTACACTAGAGTGAACGTTTTGTTCCTACCATGTAAAAAATCTGGTCCTCTTATAGTCAGTAGGAACACAAAAACGAGGAACGGTCGATACTTGAGGAACGTTCCTTTTGGAATATAGGAACAGCCAACAAAACTTAAAATCAGCGAAAAAACGAGGCAAAGACTAAAGAAAAACTCAAAAAAAGCGTAAATCAAGCGCTTAGGTGAAAAGGAAACAATCTTTAAAAACTGGTGAAGTTTGTTTCGCTCAAAGGCAACGAAACACGCCATGATAAATTTTTGGGAAATGTAAAGGAGTGCTACTGGTAACCCTCTTGCTAAGATAATCCTAGCATTAGGGAGCTAGGAGGTAGGATATCAGTACGGGTCCGCAAATGATCCCAGGACCACAAATGATCCCGGACCGCAAATGATCCCCAAATTGAACCGCAAATGATCCCGGACCGGAAATGATCCCCATATTGGACCGCAAATGATCCCGATCAAAAAATAAGGAATGGCATGGATTTATATCAGAGGAAGGTGAGAACATGTACAAAAATTATGAACTAAAAAACAAGTTTTATCATTTTACAAAAAAATATTCCACGGTTGCTGTTTTGTTCTTCGAGCAGTACAGATCGTTTTCACTGTCACGCAATAAAAAAAAGTAATAAATCGAAAACCAGCCAATGAAAAAAGCTAAGAAATTGTGATGTACGCTATAGAAGATAACTAAATAAGACTCTTCTCCAAGTTTTAGGCCTGTGCGTTTCCCCAAACTTCAGAAATTCGTCGTAAATGTTTCCCAGAAATTTACAGAGCCCAGTAAGAAAGCGCCATGTTGGTATACATCCGTGGGACACCAATATGGCGGCGGGAATATAGTGTAAACATCTGGTACTTACTTTGGCTTTCTAGGCGACTGATTATCGGTACTAAACAAACAAGCATTTACATAAGCACTTTTCCTAGTGCTTTAACTTCTAAAAAGGCTCAAAATCATGAGATAAGTATATATTTTTCAACAAACTCGATCGTAGCCTTGTGTCACGCAACCTCCATAACCCTGAAATTCAAAATGCTCTGGTTTCCAAACGAAGTACGCTAATTGTAAACAGATATAAATATACCGCCTCTCATGCCTGATGAGGATAAAAGCACGTCACGTGAAGTCGATCTATTGAATTAGAAGTCTTAGAAAAACACATACTTGTAAACATTCTCGAAATCCCGGTGGCGATAGTATCAAACACCTATCGAACAGCTAACTTATCAAAGCGAAGAGCAAGCCTTGGCCTTGCTTGGTCATGAGGCTGAACTTCATAACTATAGCTTGGAATTTTGGCTTCTTAGAATACTCAAGTAGTCATTTCTGAGGAATTAAAGCCAAAATACGAGCAAGGAAAAATTACAAAATAAATTTGTTCAAATTTCCAGGGCTACACACTAGGTGTTTTACAGAGTGATGAAGCGTTGTAGGCTTGTGGGTCTACTCAGGTGACAGCGCCTTCCTTAATAGTTGCTTCGTGGTTAAATTTTAGTTGAAAACTTTAGACGAGTGGCGTTAATGGCTGATAAAATGTGATTTAACTATAACACCGAAATATCAATGTTTAACAAAGCAGGATATGTAGCATATGTTACACTGATCATAATTTTACTGAGAATTGCAAAGAAATGCAAGCCAAGTCGTGTTTTGATGATTGAGTGGTATATTCATAACATCGTAGTTAGCAACAAAACTTAGTCGAAAGTATGAAAAAAAAGTAAGTTGTTAGCCATTATAATTATAAGATGGCTTTAATAAAAACATCGGTATTCACGTACGCCAATTCCCTATCCACACCATCCCACCATCCATGCCATTCTCTATTTTTTAGTCGGGATCATTTGCAGTGCCTATCGGGGATTATTTCCGGTCTGGGATCATTTGCGGTCCAATTTGGGGATCATTTGCGGTCCGGGATCATTTGCGGTCCTGGGATCATTTGTGGACCCGTACATATCCCTAGCATGCACTAGGGCTACCCTATCTCCTGACGTTGTGAACACACCACGAGAAGAAGTTAAAAGCTCCCAGACTTTGAAGAGTTGTGACATAAAAAAATATGTTTCTTTTTGGTTATATAACTCTTAGGAAATGTACACAACGTGGCATTTAGTCTGACAAGCATTTCTAGCTCTTGATGATCGGCAAACCGTGTTTCCCACTGATTGACTGAAAAAGATTTAACGCAATGAAGCTTCATTTGGAGGCTTCCATGATCTAACCAATTGCAGCCACGCAGCTCTGGTAGGCTCTGACAGGCTCTGAAGGTCAAACAGTAATAATAGTAATTTTCTTCATGTCATCATGACTATAGATTACTTTCTCCCTTTTGCGGGTGCCTTTCACGAATAATTCTTCCGCCTGTCAGTTTCAATAAAACAAGGAAACATGTTTTAACATTCATATAGTGCGTGCATGTTTCCCCAACTTTTCTTAGTGTTTTCTTAGTTCAACTTTTCTTAGTTCAAATTCTCTGCCACTACACGGCAGAGAATTTGAACAAAAATTCGAGCATGCGAGCAGTTGCGAAAATTTTGCAAGCACGAGCAAGCGAGCACACATCTAACTTTTGCGAGCAATTCAAGCAAAGACCAAATTTTGCGAGCACTTTTAAATGTAATGACGGGCTCTTAAATAGGACCATTCCTTGCTTTACGTGAAACGGGTCGTGCGCGCTTCTTAGTGGCTGCAAGAGGAATGGACACTAGTTTATATGTTTATGCTGTACGAACAGGGCTGAATAACGTCTGCGCATGTGCGAGATCTCATGGCTCGCGCTGCCGCGAACGGCCTGGGCACCATAACAAACCTCGAAAAAATGGCGGAGTTTTCAAAAAGTTTCGTATAGCGCCCGGTTTATGGTGAAAAAGTAGAGCCAAACTAAAAACGGTAGAAAGAAATCTTTACACTAGTTCCCTCGACCATTGGCCGGCACATACCTTTTTGTACACAGGGGTTTAAAGTTTGTACAATTGGTGAAAACAGCGCGTGAACACGATAGATTTATCGAGGACTTCCGAGATGACATCTTTCGCCGTGTTTTGGATTCTATTTACGTCCATTCTATTGTTCTTTGGGGAACATGCAAAACCAAATGAGCGGACTTGCTGGTTTGTTAAGCGAACACGAGCTGGAGAAACATGCCAAGGTCGATTGAGGCGGTTTGACGAGGCCATTGCTCGGTTCGTGGACGGGAATTTAAATTGCTGGGCCTGTACTCGGCATTGGATGAGAGCCACTCGGGAAGCGAATGAATATTGCTCGTCTCCACTCTTGGAGCACTCCACTGAGCTGTCGAAAAGAAAAGTCCCCAGGCGGTTTTACCGTCTCTTTGATCGGGTAGGAGCTAATGTCCCTACTTACCGGCCCGGAACCCGATGGTGTAATAAGTGTTCCATGATTGCTGATAGTGTTTTCTCCAGTGAACCAGACTATGTTCCACCAGTACAAGTAAGTGAAGTGCTTGTTTTCGTCTAATGCAACATTGAGATAATTATACAATATATAACTAATATTTGACGCCCCTGAAACTGAAACACCAGTCCCACAAAGTCCACACACACACACAAAATAGGCTGGAGGCATATTTTGTTCGTTTGTTTATTTGCCAATTCTACCCACCAAAAAAAACCTGCATATTTGCTACTTTCTTATCACAAAAAATCGTTCCAGAACTATACTAAAATATTTTATCATGTATCTCCTTTTTACATTTCAGAGAAACAGTAAACCGTCAACCTCCTCTCCAACCAGTGTTCAGTCGCCTGATGGCAGACAGGTACATGTACATATAATAAATAAATATGATAATAATCAATTTCTAATTATAAAAATTGTCAGTAATAACAACATGGAGATAATGTTTTGGTATGAATCTTCTTAGGAGAATGCTTCACAAAGCATGGTCAGTCAACTTGGGAAAACACTGGAAAATAAGGAAATAACATCTTCAGGTATACATGTAGAAGTTTCAGCAAATTTACTATTCCTGTAGGATAAAGTACACGTATACTGTTTGTATAATGTATTTACTAATTAAAACTAAATAACTCTGAGGAGGCACTGCAACAAGAGGAAACATGCAGGTACGACAGATGAGTAAATTTGTATATTCTAAAATGATATGATTTTTCTGATTAAACATTCCCTCCACACCATCCCCCACTGCATTAATTAATGTTTAAAAAATAGTTATAAATAATTAGAAATGGTTCTTCCATTCGAATCAGTGTTTACGCACATGCAGATGCAGTAGAAAAGCTTTTAATAAACATTGTACATTATATTTTGTAGCCCTTACCTTTGACCAGTTGGTCACTCAGTGCCAGACCGCTATGTTTAAATACTATGAAAGCAGACCAGAAGTACCACTCTGTGACCCAGCTCTGATGAGGGAGTTTTGTGAGAAGAATGCTCCTGGGCTTTTCGATCTTCTACTGAAGTCAATCACAAGAGATGACAACAGAGTATTGCCTGATAGGGAGTTCCTGCAAAGGCAAAGAACAGTTTCACTGTTACACATTCTATCATACGTCAGGTTTGTACTTTACAATTTAATTAATTTGGTTTGTTCCTGGACAAGGAAGAGTGCAGAGTTGTTAATACAGTATGTCAAGTAGGAATTTCTAAAGCCACATGATATACTGTGTAGTAGCATGATTTGATTGTTTTAAAAATTACAGGTCACAGAAGACATGCCAGCTGCAAAAGGACAGTGGTCTATACTCATCAATTGGGGGATTATCATTACAGGGATTGTCTCCTGGACCAGTGCTAGGCTTCTCAGTTAATCCCAGAACAGTCCAGAACATGAAGACAGACATGGCCAAGACCCACAATGATCATGTTACTAAACAACTACAACAATTTAATGCTGTATGTACATACATTGTACCCAAGACACAACATTTATATCAATACATGCACAGATACACATACATTGGTTCAAGAATGATGAACATGTGACAAACTATAATTACACACATTTTCATTTTTCAGCTTGACTGCTTCATGATAAACCTCCTGGATGATTATCACAATATCCACAGCAAACATGTTCCAACTGACCTGCAAAAAACCAAGATTGCACACATGGCCTCCTCCATGCTAGACATACATCCACACATCCCAGCGATAAAGAGAACCATTGTCAGCCCACATCGACAAGTCAAAGTAAACATCAGGGGGGAAAACAAGATGTGCCTTGGAGGAGCAGACAGTTCTGCTGTGTTACTACACATCAACAGGGGTCTCAATGACACGAGAAATCACTTCATCGATCAGCTTCCGGCACAAATGAAAAATCTAAATCCAGGGAATTTCCATAATTTGGTGCAAAATTTTAGGTAATAGGCTTTCTTCATTATTATTGTATGCCTTGCCATTAGAATAACATTGACTGGAAAATCTAGAGCACAAAATATGTAAGGAATCCATGAAAATCTCTGAAGTAATACAGGCAATTATTTAAACAACCACATGTATTTTACATGTTTTCTAGGGTTTACCATCAGCCATGTGATGAAGACATTGAAAGCTTACAATCCTGCCAGCTTTTAGAGGAGTGCGAGCAAGATTTGAAAAGTCTAAAGAATTACAAAGAGTCTTTAGAACACGTGTTTTCAAAATATCCTGATGTTAACAATTATCTAGAGAGAAATCTTCTTCCCTTCCCTGCAGACTGGCCTGGTTGGTACTATTCAAAAAAACTAATAGCTAACAACTCCACTGGAAAGTACACCTCACTAATACCAGAACAAGGCCAATTTCATGTTGCCTTAAATGCTGTTGAGGTTACTGTGATTATCTTCAAGCATTTTTTTGACAAACTGTTCTCATGTTTATTTGGTGGTTTGTTACCAAAGAAGCCACGTCCATACCAATCGTCACTATGTGTTACAGCAGCTTTACTTGGCTGGCTTATGGTACGGGAACAAGTGCTAAAGAAGTTTAATTTGTGCAAGAGTCACAAGTTCGTTTGCACTCTTTACCTACTGGAAGATGTTATTCCGCTGGTTTACTTCCAATACCAAATTTTCAGAACAGGAAATTTAGAGTTATATATGTCTGTGATGGCACAGATGGCCATTCTTTTTAACATTTGGTGCAGAAGGCATTATGACAAATCAATGCTTTCTTTCCTTAGTGACTCTGATTACCAAAAGACCTTTCGTCCCGACTACTGGAAATGCAAACAGCACTGGCTTTACCTATTTGTTGAAAAAAAGATTGAGATATGGCATTCTATGCTACGTGCTCACACTCAAAGCCACGACAATGCCTCTAACATTGAGAGGCTAGCGAAGACCATAGCATCAACTGGATTTCTGACCAACTTTTGTGGAGCATTTGTACCAGGTTACATGAGGGGACAATCAAATTTTAACTTCTGGCAGATTGCTGGCAAATCAGCAGAATTTATCCTACAATTGTTTTCAGAAATAGCCAAAAATACCAAAAAAGCTCATGTGGTAAGTATTACTAATTTTAAATGAAAAGGGGCTTTCGAGAATGAAAGATGAAAAAATTCTCACAAAAATGTGACAAAATGATGAAAATGCCTTGGTAACTTGATATAAAATTGTTTAAAGCAAGTCTAGAATTTCAGTAAAAGAGATCCAATTACCACTGAACTCTTGCAATAATCAAAACATGGTTTCACAAATACTGTCCTAAAAATTACTCTTGTATATTCCAGATTCCAAGTGATTGTTACAGTAATGGTAAACCTAAAAGTTGGCCAAAGTTCAATTTCCCAACATATGGTATCAAAGCTGAAACCAAGTGTCTTCCTCTGTTGAACAACCTAAGTAAAACTCTGGGAAAAGAGCCAAATCCACAAGTTTGTTGTGACCTACCTGACTGCAACAACAATAAATTATGGTGGTGACTTTGTTCGCCTTGCCTGTTACCACACATTCCATGTGTCCTGTTTATCAAGAGATGGCTGCTGCAGTATATGCAAAGAACCTTTGGAACAAATGATAAGGAATAAAGTCTCTCAGTTTAATGAAGGACTGTTGAAAAATGGAAGAACAGAATCAGATGGTGAATCAAGTGACTCTGAAACTGAAGATGACACAGCAACTGTGGGGCGCAGCGAAACAACAGATGCAAATGCAGAGCAGTACTACACCTCTGAACTCTGGGAGCAGAAAGTAAATAGCAGCCTCTCAGCTATCGGAGAGATTGACCAACCACAACATCCTAATGCTCAAGCCTCACATGCACACACTCAGTCTCAGTCCTCAGTGGTTCAAACTAGCTCTATTGTTCAGCAACTATCTGTAAGTCCTACCAAGTCCAATAGAATTACAAGCTGGCACTTCCCACCTGAATATTCACAATCAACTTTACTTGGCCGACTAGGGAGTAACGCATGCACATTTATTGCCCTTACATACAGTAAATTATACTTCAGCTCGCCTGAACCTCTTGACAGCAGCAGGCCACTAAGCAACACCTGGATTTACAGAGTTCTTGCAGCTATCATGCTTGGCAACCAATTTTACGACAGCACTGCAGGAAACAGTGGTGGGCAGCTGTATGGTGTGCAGGAAGCAGCAACTAAAATGGAGCAGACAAAAGCCCTTGATAGCTTTGATGTCTCTGCAGAGTTGCCAGTCAGTATCATCAGAGAGCAAACTCCAGCAGCAAGCCTGCCGTACCACTTAAACCAAGCCCAGCTGAACAATACCAAGACAGCATGTATCTTCATCATAAATGACAAAACGGTGGCATTCATCCCTACACAGAATGGAATAACTGTGTTTGACAGTCATTACCATGGGACAAGTGGAGCATTTTTGGCAATGGCCCCAAACGATGCAGCGTTTGAACTGCTTTCATGGTTTAAAACGATTAACAGCATCCCACATAATTTAGGAACAGTAACATGTGTTTCATTTAGATAATGAAATATATCGATCCGGATCGATTAAGATAAGCAAACTCTGTACATAAAAGTACTCTACAGTTGTATACTATAGGTACATGTAGCCAACAATATACGTTCCTGGAGAAAGCTTTTTTTGAGCTTTAAGTCTTGCGAGTAAGCTTACGAGGGCATGCAGGTGCTGGCCATACAAGTTTTACGACAGCAATTCCATACCACAGCGTTTGTGTTAAAATAAATTTTACGACTCGCTAAAGAAAGGTGCCATTTTGATTACAAAACAAACTAAGATCGTAATACTCACGTCTGGCGACACTTTTCCAAACTCTCGTGTTGCCGTCAATGTCCCCCAAACATCATTTGTCTCTCAAACGAAGCAAACGACTGTCAATCGAAACGACGCTGAATCGTGGCGGTTGAATCCGAAGCTCTAAATATTTACCGCGTTAACTACAAGTTTTCTTGTATTTCTCGGCATTTCTTTGGGAACAAAAACTTCGAATTGCTCAAATTGTCATTTTCCAAAGCATAAAAAGGAGATATTTACGTTTAGGTGCCAAAATAATGGAAAATTTTCTGCTCCTTTCTTGTCGTCATTCAACTGAACACGAAAGAACCACACATCACGTTCGCGCCGACAGAGCTGAAAAACGATAAATGAAATGTTGAAAAATTAAATTATGTGCATGTCAGTAGTACATGTACATTTATTATGAGGAAAACATGATGTTAGTAATTTTGTTTGTTTGTTTTTATTTTCCATTTTTTAAGTCAGAGATGTTATCAGTATTCATTAATTATGTTTGTTCATTTTAATATTCATTCTATTGTTTGGTACATTTTATATCTATGTCTGCATATCCTTATCCTGCATATCTAAGAATCATGTAAAGAAGCCTAAACCACGCATTTTACTTAAACTGTCTTAACACACCTCAGGAATTTGACAATACTTAAGAAATGTGGAAAATGCTTGCTTTCTTTGCATCATCAAATTCTCGTATTGTTTTATGATGGTATAATAAATGGTTTAGACTTCTGTATTTATTAATTTTATGACTTTTTTTTTTTCAGGATTGTTACCTGGTCTGATTTGTGGCAGTTCTGTGAAATGCTCTTAAACAGATCAAGAAGAAATTCTGCACTTTTCCCTGTAATAAGCCACAAGTTGGATTCACTCTGCTGACCATGGTGGTACTGTGGAACAAAGGACTGGACAAAGGAACTTATTTGTACTGGTTTTACATTTGCATGTCACAAGAAACTTGGAAATATGTGCCACTCATTTTAAAGGGCGTTCTTATTGTAACCTCCCAGGAACCATACCTTTTGAGGAAGGCTATAATTGAAATTAAATTAAATTAATTAGCCAAAATGGCTTTTTTTTCAATGATATTTTTTTGGTAGTGTGCATGAAGCCATTTGTTGATTGGAATTGCTTATTTATTTGCAGACTGACCTCATTTACTCTCTGCAACTGTTGTGATATGTAGTTGGCATGATCTTTAGCAATGTCTGCTTTTAACTGCTGCACGTTCCTAGGCGTGGTGCTGTATCCAAAAATCTGACCAGTAGATAGGCCTTGCAAGGACATGCCACAACTAGCTGTGTATAAGCCACTGTCCTTTTGCAATGCAGATGTTTTTTGTGACCTGTCATGTAGGTAAAAGTAATTTGCTTCTATTGTTACAACCCCTATGAACAATGAATGAAAAACAATTTTCTTACAGGTAGCTCACTTCATTTAAAGTTTGTTACCTAAAATAGGCCATTATGTGGATTAGGGACGCCACTCTCTGCTCTTGCATCTCTCTCCTTCTGTTGGACAAGCTTTTTCTTCCACTTAAACAGTTAAGGATGTCCTCAAAGAGTCCAGGGCTATTTTTGTCTGTAAACTGTTTCACTGCCTCTGGATTGTAAATTTTCTGGTCTGGGGTGGTTATTTGATGTCTGTACAGGGCCTTTTGAAATGCTTCCAACTTCTTTTCAATTGTTGACTCTGTAATAGAAAAATCAACCATGACAAAAATTAAAATATTTTTGTGAGAAGTACAGAGTTTTTGTTATGATGCTAAATTTTAATTCAAGCAGCTTCAAAACAGTAAAAACACCTTTTATCTCTGCGAGGTGTTGTGTTGCCACATGAAGCTGTGTTAGCAAGGTGCAGCACTTTTTTGTCTCCTTTCTGAGCAACAAATCCATTTCCTCCGGTGACTTCTAGGAAGAATACAACAAGAGGTTTGTTATTTCGAACTGATTTTACATAGCTGGCATCAAATATGATACAAAATTATGAGAAGTACCTGTTTTGGCATGGGTGAGGTGTGATGGAATGTCACATCAGTACTTTTTCTCTGAAATCATCAAAAGGAACTTATTTGTACCAGTCTTACATTTGCATGTCACAAGAAACTCGGAAATATGTGCCACTCATTTTAAAGGGCGTTCTTATTGTAACCTCCCAGTAACCATACCTTTCGAGGAGGGCTGTAATCTTGTTCATCTTTAAACAATTGGTCTGCATTTTTCCTACAACTGGAACACCATCGCACACCAGGACAGTAACCACTCGTAGTACGTCCGATGCGGTCAAACATTTCATAAAACCTCGCTGGTATGTTGGTTGAAATATCAGTTGAGTGCACAGGAAGTGGACATGCACAAAAACCATGTACTTCGCAGTTTATTCTGGTCCAGTGTCGAGTACATGCCTAGCTGTTCGTAGTGCCACCGACATACCTTGCTATTGCCGCATTGAACCTCCGCATTTTCCCTTTGCATCCCTCGCCTTTTCTAGTTTTTCTGTGGTACCAACAGGTCCGCTCACCGGAAGTTTCCGTGAACATCAAACTCATTAACATAATCTGCAACACGAGCCGCATTTTCGCGGCACGAACTCCGACTTCGCGGCAAAATTTCGATGAGTGTTCAAGGATGGAAGTGTGGTGTTCAGGAGATATGTTTTAGAACTAATATCGACCGGTCTTAAAGGAAAGTTTCAAGCTTAACCTTTTTACTTACTCCTTAGCCCAAGCGAAAACTCTCAGCGCTCTTAAATTTTTCAAAAATGCCCGCCATTTTACGTATACGTTGCTATGGTTTTATGTTGTCTTTCCCAGTTTCTCGGCGCGCGCGAATGAGCATGCGCAGTCGTTTTTCAGCTCTGTCGTTCGCGCCGACACCGCGGAAATACGTTTTTTGGGGCGCGATACAGTATTTTGCTGGTCAGCGGTATACCTTAACAAAACTACAAAATGTCTGCAACTTTTACATTGTTTACGCAGCGAGTCTTGTCGACAGTCAAAAAGATACAAAACTTAGAGCGCACACTGTAAACTTAGCTTTTAGACTCCGCTCGTTTGTTGATTAGTTCTTAGTTAATATTATGTATTGTGCCAAAGCAAAACTGAACTTGCACACGGTGTGAAATTGTTGTTGTTTCGTGAGAGTTCATGATCGTAAGCGGCGAGCCAATGGCGATTTACGTTACGAAGTGGGCTAAGGCTAAACCTAGGCAGCTTTTGTGTTGCTGTAGCGGTGTTCTGAGGACATCAAATTCTCAAGTTTGTTGAATTGATGGACTTGAACCGTATGAATCGGTATGTCAACGGCATTTTGATCAAATTCGTCGGGAAGACATGCTCGTGTTCGTACACTTGTTCGATTGGGGACACTCACGTAGGTAAACACGGTCATCCTGTCCTCACTCGGTATCACCGAATTATAGACCAAGTTGGCCGAAATCGAAGCAGTGCTTCGTATAAATCTTGGACACGTTGGTGTAACAAGTGCAGGACTGAATCCCCAAAAGGGTTCAAAATCTGGCCTCAACTCGAGGAAGAATTCACCGAGGTATGTTTTATAATAAAATATCCAATTTTAATTATACTGTACTTCAGGAAGCTTGAGGCTGGCGAAAATAAAATTTTAAATTTACAAGTTTATTATTGTTTCTTTGTTTCTTGTCATAATTTCGAATTGTTGCCGTTCTGTATTTTGCTTTTAGCGCCTCTAAAGTGTGAAAATTATTTTAAACTAGTTGCATAGCTATTAGAGTTTAGAAAAAAAGCTATTTAGCTATTAGAAAAAACCACAAGAGGTACATGACATCTGATTATCTAAAGATGGCAGAAGATATGGAATACAAAGCTGTTAAAAGGGTAATTAAAAATACATGCATGTGTTACTGTAAGACAATAAAAATACCATAAAATCTGGGTAATAACAACTTCCAGTTAAAACTCAATAAATGAATTTCATTTTTAGTTATAAATAGGCTATCCCCCATGTATTCACACAACAATCCTCTGATTATAAGGCCACCCAGATAATTTCTGACCACATTACCTTGGAGCCTGAGACTCTGTATAACTTTCTAAAATTAATATTTGTTTACATATTACTATTATCTGGATTTCCCTATAGAAAACTTCTTCTATTGTACATTTTTTTTCTATTTTGGCTCGGCAAAAATCCTTTTAAATACTGTCCATGGATGATTTCCACATCATCAATGCTGTTAAAACACCAACTGAGAGAACACTGACCAATGCTCTCCATATGGCAACTCCTCTCCTGAACATTCAGCCATCTGTTGATGGTGGGGAGAGGCAGGGGGCAGGAGCCCAGGAGAATAGGGGGCAGGACCCGGGAGAATAGGGGCAGGAATCTGGAGAGAAATGCAAAATGCTAATTTTTGTCATTCATTAAGGCTTCAAACACTTTCAAAAACAAGAACTGAAAATGTTACTTGACTTTCATTTAGTGTCTTTAGAGACTTCTAGGCCGACGGGCAAAGAAAAATTCACCCTTGGGCTCAAAATGAGGCTCAAAATGAAACCCTTTGACAGTGGTTACATCATAGGTCATTCACTAGAAAGATGTGGGTACGAGTAGCAAGGCTGAAAACGAAGGAAAAAAGGAAAAGGAAATGCCTAAGGACTGTACAGCTAAATGATGATGTGTTTTGAGTCTCTTAATTTACAGGGGACAGGAGCAGGACAAACAAGGGTGGGAGTGAAGAGATAGAGGTATGGGAAGTGGGAGAACAGGGTATGGGAAGTGAGAGGTTCTGACTCCACTGTCCCTTCCCCCACTTGATGCAGTACCTTGTCCCTAAGTAAAAGGTAAAGTCTACATAGAGCCAGGTGGCCCATCAGGCCAGGCTTATCTCGGTTTCTGTAGCATGAACCAACTAGGAGTATTTCTACTACCCCCTGGATAGGATGCTAGTCGATCACAGGGTTACCCCCAGCATTAAATTCACCAGTACCCATATGTACACCTTTGTGGAGAGAGGCACCCTGAGAGTAAAAGTGTCTTGCCCAAAAACACAACACAATGTCCTTGACCAGGGCTCTAACACGGACCGCTCCATCCATTGCTGAGCGCACTAATCACAAGGCCACTGCACCTCCCACCTTGTCCCCTAGGCCTAACCTTAACCCTAAACCTAAAAAAAAGGAGTCTGTAGATTTCAGTCAAGTTTACCTCTTTTATCGCTTGTGTATTTGAGACAATGTCTAATTTCCTCGCTTTCTGCCATTCAGTTTACAGTACCAAAGCCTGATTTTAAATGATTCACAACTACTGATGGAACTTGTTTTTGCAACTTACAACTTCAGACTTTGCACAAAATTTCTCACTGGAGAAAAGCAATGTTGTAGAACTTAAGTGATGAACTAAATGCAATAAATGTTAATTTGTAAGAAGAGTATCTGTTCTTTAATACATGCTTTTGTGTCTAGTATCTGAGTTAGATGTAGTGAAGATATATTACCAATGGTTTGTAGATGACAGTAAGCCAATTCAGAGACAGTGGCATAAACAAACCCACTTGTTAGCCAATTTATCACAGGAAAAAAAATAAATGCATATAATTATATATATATAATTTATTGCCATCAGGTGCTATAGTGTCTTGTAATAAAGTGGTTACAAGTTAAGTAAGAATCTTACAGAAGGGAGGATGATACAATATTGTTACTAAAGGGATCATAATTTATTTCATATTGATTCAAAGCACGTGATATGTGCATGTATGATTACAATGTAAAAATTATTTTGTAGTGATTGAGCAAAGCTCATCTGAATTAAATCAAATGCAAGGAAAAACAACAACAGTCAATTATTTATATAAGTTGATACAATGCACATGTAAGATAGAGAAATAGAAATCGAAAAGCTTCAAATGACTGAGTAAACAAAATAAACTAGTGGGTTTCATTAAGGAGTTGATTACTGCCTCTCTGAAATGTTGAATGTCTTTTCAGCATCAAAAGTAGTGAAACTTGACTACATCCCATAAGTGGAAGCGGTTTCGTGTAAACAAATACAGATGTTTGGGCATTTTAAAATATTTAGTTACATGTGCATACATGTACAAGGAAACGGCCTTGAAAATTTCCATGTACTATCAACATTTAATCGATGTAAACAAAAAAGACCTCAAGCAAGGAAAAATTGTCAATGAATTGCGAACCGAAGATATTGAGCGGTCTTGAATGTTTTCAGTATTTCCAGCGTTCGCTGCAGCCAACAAATCACAATATTTTCGATTTCTACTCCCTTCGCAAACGCCACCATTATATAAATGTAGGCTTAAACAATCTTTAATGATTGAGAAATATCTTGTGAATGAAATGAACAAATGTTTCATTCTGACACCAAACGGCAGGTACAAAAAAATTATTTCACCCGTTCCAAAAGGCGCAGAAAGTTAGAAAGGTGATAGAAACGCCAAAACGCCAGTCTTTAAAGACAAATTCTTATCAAAGTTTCTTTGACGCGTTGCGAAATATAATCTCAATGAACAAGCACCACATGTCGGCGCAAAGTGAGTGTGAATAAAACGGTCCCGACTTACATGTAGTGCCTTCACCATTTCGTGCAAATTACACTTTAAATCCAACCAGTCTTCAAAATCCTTGCAAAAGATGCATATAGGACCAATCTTCTGCTTTGCTGGATATCCATCGTTGATTTTGGCAATTCTGAGGCGAGGGCGGCTGAAGCAACACGATCCACGCTTCGTCCGCTCCAGCTGGCTCGAGTCAGCAAACTACACATTACTCCACACAAAATGACTCCCCTGTACCGCTATTCTTTACGAACATTGCTTGAGTATTAAAAACCCATTTAAGGACGTCAAACTCACCAATAACGAGAAGTATCAAGGATATTTTCGACCTTAAAACGAAGCAAAACACCGATCTCACAGAACTGATCGATCGAAGGATAGCACAGCCCGATGGTGATGACCACTGACCAGTTACTGTGACGTCAAAAAACGTATTTCCGCGGTGTCGTTCGCGCCGAAATTTGATTTTGTTGTGCTGACCTCTCGCACATGCGCAGACGGTATTCAGCCCTGTTTTGCTGTACGAGTTTGTTGTACGTGATCTGCGAAGATTCAGTGCTGCCTCACTCGTTTACAAGAAGAATGAAAGGCCTGCAAAGATATTTGATGGTGAGTAATATCCTTTTTGTTCACAAGAATTATTGAAAACCGAGTGCGGCAACTGGCCGCGAAATTTTGACAGATCGAGTCATAATTTAGCAGCTGAACGATTTGAGGAAATTTTAAGAACTTCATACCGTAAGACATCTAAGCTTAATGCTATGTCTGGAAAAATGTAAAATATAGAATGTAGAAAAAAAATATATTAAAATGAACATGGGCTTAAAAGAGACTCAAACATTGCCCGTGATCCGTGGCCTGCGTGCCGAGGCAAGAGCGAGAGCAAATCCGGCTACGTAAGGTTGTTCAGTCTCAAGGTCTCCACGTGCTGCGATAAATTATCGAATTAATGTCACAAGATTTCCTCGCGAAGCTTATCTATAAAAGAAGTGTTCATTCTCGTGAAAACTAGCCGAGGTATTCACGAAATGCCCCTGTTAGTATAAACGGCCAGTGTTGAAAATGAATCGTCAAGGAAAGATTTTAACCCAGTTCGCATTCCTGGTAACTGTTACCTGCTTCATGTACCCAAGTCTGCTCTTTAAGTCAATATGGGGAAGTTCTTCGCGATGGATCGATCTTAAACGTAACGAAACCTTAAAACTGCAATTGGGATCAAGTCCGGCGCCACATCTGAACCTGAACTGCGTTGAACCTTCTATTAATGACTTCCCGGGTGATTTTATGACTCAGGACCAGCGACTAAAGCATGGAGGTGTCGTTTGTCATATCCTTTTGGTAATTTACTTGTTCGTTGCGTTGGCCTTCGTTTGCGATGATTACTTCATTCCTTCCCTGAAAGAGATCACCACAAAGTTTCAGTTGACTAGTGATGTTGGTGGTACAACCCTTATGGCAGCTGGAAGCTCTGCCCCTGAGTTTTTCACCTCATTTATCGGCGTTTTTATCACAGAGAGTGACCTTGGCCTAGGAGCCATTGTGGGGTCTGCAGTATTTAATATGCTATTTGTTACAGCAGTCTGTGGTTTGTTTGCTGGGTGTGTGCTACAACTTACACCTTGGCCTCTGGTGCGTGACTGTGTATGTTACATTCTGGGTATCATAGCTCTGGTTGCAGTTACATATGACCAAGTTATTTACTGGTATGAGGGTGCTTTGCTAGTGAGCATGTACTTCCTTTATTTGGTTTTAATGTACTTTAATTCAAGCGTTGAAGGTTACTTAAATAGACTGAAAGGAGCTAAAGAAGGAGACCCTGATGTTGTAAACAATGAGAGAAGTAACAATGAAAAGAAACCCCTCCTGAAAAGCCATTATGAAGACGATGAAGAAAAATTAAATCTATTGGAAGAAAAAGTTCAAATTATTGATGGATGTGATAATTCACCATTTTCAGTGCCCCAGGGATTTGTCTCACGAGTCCTATGGATCTTAACTTTACCAATTTCTTGCTTGTTTTACATCACAATTCCTAACTGCTGTAGTAACAGATGGGAGAAGTGGTATCTCATCTCATTCTTTGTATCGGTGGTGTGGATTGCATTACTCACCTATGCCTTAGTCTGGATGGTGTTAACCATAGGCTTCACAATTGGAATCCCAGATGTTATAATGGGTCTCACATTCCTGGCTGCAGGGAATAGCACGGCCGATGGAATATCTAGTTTGATTGTTGCACGACAAGGAAATGGCGACATGGCTGTCGCCAATGCTGTAAGAAGCAATTTATTTGACATTTTACTGTGCCTTGGATTGCCCTGGTTAGTGAAGACAACAGTAGTGGACTTCGGTGGTTATATCCCTGTCAAGAGTGGCAGTATGATTTACTCATCACTTTTTCTCTTTGGCACTGTGTTTGTGGTAATATTTCTGTTAATGTTAAACAAGTGGTATTTAAACAAGTGCGCTGGAATAGTATTTCTTATTGTTTACTTAGCATTCATTTCAGTTGCGACTCTTTTAGACCTGAATATTTTGGGGGACTTTAACCTCCCACCATGTTAAACAGTATTTAGCACAAAAGAAGCTAACTAATACAGGGACCATAGCTTTATTTAGCTAAACCAGATAGAATGTCATGTTCCTGCTAAAGAGGAAAAAACGTGACAATGTTATAAATTTACTGCCACTGAACTTGTTTGGAAGATTTTGAGTGATTCTGATTTGTACAGTGGAACCCTGCCTTATGGCCACCCCATTTGTATGGCCACCTTGTTATTACAGCCACTTTGTTCTGGTCCAAACAAAAGCTCAGCCATTCATTTTCTTATGTAAAAAGCCCCTTTAATATGACCACCCTGGTAATACAACCAAATTTTTGTGGCCTGTTAGTGACTGGATTAACAGGGTTGCACTGTACAAATGTACATGTACATGCATTGTACTATAAACTTTTAATACCCTCCCCTGACCCACCCTGAAAATTAATCAAAATATAATTTTATTATCTCAGGTGCAATAATAATCCCTCCAAAATGTGTTATTCCAGAAAATAACCACACCTCTCACACAGAGGGTTTTTTGGTTAGACCCCTCCCCATCCCTCCGGAAATTCCAGTTCCTCAATTTTGGCTTTTGAGACCCCTCACCCTCAATAACTCTCCTTGGGATGGTTATGAATATTTTCTGGAAGCACACAATGTATATGCCTATGGCTTACATTTACAACTGTACATGCAGATTTAGCTTTTAATGTTAATACCACATGCTTAGCTTCAGAGTGAAAAAAATTCAATTTTTGCTGTTCTCTCTAAAAATAAACCTTGAAGTATGAGCTTTCAGACGAAAAAGGAATTCAAAGACTAATTACTTGTATTTATCACGAAAATGGACACAGTTGTTTTCTTCTGGAAGTTAAAGGTTCTTGTTGATTGACAGCTAATTGTTGTTTTCCTAAAACTTTATTTTCACTGGATGGTCACACTCTGAAGTTTGAAATTTGGTAAGTTTAAGATTAACCTTATCTCCAACAAAAGCATGTTGGAAAATTGGACAAATACAATGTATTCTAGAAATTAATTCGTTGGGAGTCATTTCTGTGCAGTCACTCCATACTTGTGACAACAATTTTGAAGATGTTATATATAACTTTAATTTTGAATGCAGTGGAACAAAGGAAAACCACAACATGTTTTTTAAATGTGATTTCCAGTCCATACTGTGCAATCTCAGCCCCCTAATGTTTATAAACAGTAGAAGTCTCACTCGATGGAATGCGAATCGATGTTATTCATTACAAACCACATACCTTATCTTTGAGGCCTTTCAAATTGTTTTTCCAATAGCTTCATTGAATTTTTACAGCTGTGAAGTTGTTTCATTAAGTGATATGAGAAAGAATGAAGCAAAAAGCTTCGCATCATAATGGTGGTTGACATGAAACTTTGAATTTACTTCATGTAAGTTGTTGCAAAATGTTTACATTTTGTGATGTCTTACATGAAACAAAACAAAATTCGTAAACAAACTCTTGAGAGTGCACAATACGGACTGGAAATCATCTTTAGGCATTTGAGTTCCTGACCTCGAAAAAAAAAAAAAAATCCCCCCCCCCCAAAAAAATTATGCTGAGTTGGACCTCAAAAAGGTGGTTTATACATGTACCTTCCAGTTTAGACTTACAGAAAATTCAATAATTCAGAGAGCTAATTCAAGAGTTGTAAGGCAGCCTTAACAGATATAGGGTTTAAGGTATCTGCAGGCGATGTACATGTAATCATGAGGTACCATGCAACATTTGCCGGCACAGGGATTTTTTTTTTTCAGTTGAATCAGTGTTCAAGTCTGAGTCAGATGGATCTATAAACAAAAAGCACTTAATGACTCAGGTCCTGAGGGAAACAGTTCAGTTTGTTTCCCGAGAAGCTCTGTACTTGAGAAACATGGAGACATGTGGGAAGCAAAATGAATGGCTCCCCAAGGGACCAGCCAATAAGTGTTTAACATTATATAGCATAACAAATAAATGAAAATAATTGACATGCAAAAGCGGTTGGTGGTCACAGAGGGTAAGAGCGCACTGTTACACTCTGACATCATAGATTTTGCAGTGTTACCTACCCAGAGGCCTTTGGGAGGAAAAAGTTTTATTGTTAAGTGCCATGTGACCTGGAAAAAAGCCAATGAGAGAGTGTCATGTTGTTGGGGAAACAAATTTCTACTATATAATAATAACTTTTAGGTAGTTTCAAAAATAGGAACTAAGAATATAATATCTAGATAAGATCAATGCAATCACAAGGTTTTATTTTGTGTAATGACCAAAGGTTTGTAAATTAATTTTATGTGTTCATATGTTTTCAATTAAGGATGGCTTAAAGCACAGATAGAGTGATTTGTTATGAATATTATTATTATGTGTGTTAACAATTAGTATCCTCAGTTTTAGACATATAGAATTCTGTAATTAAATTATTTTTGGAAACCTCTGATCACAAAGTTAAAGTTCTGTTTTTGTGGCTGGGTCTCCAACTGGGCAGGTACAACCACAGGGGGCTTGGACGTCAAATAAGTTATGCTAATTTAAAGGAGAAGGTCACTCCTAAAAACTTACTTTTTTGTCTCCACCTATAGTAAGTTAACATTGGGTTTTTCCACTCACCGAAGCTTCAGCCTCTAAACTGCCTGCTGTCCTGAAGAAATTTGTCTCGAAAGAAGGCCAAAATTTGACTTTGGATGCCGCCATTTTGAAACTGTACTTGGCAGCCAGGCCATGTTTATGTGACGTTATTTGATCCAGCTTGAAATTGGTGGGAACCAGAAAAACCTGCAACTGACTTGGCATCCTTCACAAGGTCAGAAAAATTCATTCCTTTCTAACCAATTACCCAATTCACTATCTTCACTGCTATCATTTGGGGTGTTTGGAGCACGTTCGCCTTGAAACGATATGGCTCAAGAGCAGCCATAACCAGTAGATTGGTAGTTTGTCAGAAATCCCTTGGACAGAATGATGTCATGAAAATGTGGCCAGGCTGCTGAATACTGTTCAAAATGTTGGCAACAATGTCAAATTTTGGACTTCTTTGGAGACGAATTTCATAAGGAAAATCTGCACTTTAGAGGCCGAAACTTCAGTGAGTAGCTAAACGTAGTGCAAGATTTTTATTTGCGTTGACCAAAAAAATATGTTTTTTGGAGTGATCTTCTCCTTTAAAGTCTGCATCGAGGCAAATTAATTGTCTCATCTAGTGAAAGCTTATCCTGGTTTTTGGTGGTATTGGTACTTACATTGTATTACTCCCTGGTTTTACATAATTCGTTGCTACCCATTTATATTCTGGGGTAGAGAAAGCCACTGTGAGAGTGAAGTGCCTGTAAATCCCAGTTTGAATAACAGTTGATGAAAGGGCTGACTTACATGGTACGACTTGCCTCATGTGACAAAGTTGTACTGAGTAAATTGGCCCCTAACAGTACTGCAGTCTAAAGTGTGCTCTTCCCTCTCCTACAGATTTTAAGTGGTAATTTAATTTGATGAATTGACACATGAAATATTTAATATTTAGGGGGGCTATGATGATTTTCGGGGGGAGGGGGTTGGTTTTTCAACAGTGCCTTTCAGGGGGGGGGGACTTTCCTAAAGTGTATAAGACAGAATACTTGGGGGAGCAGAAATCCATAATGTTGTTGCCTTCTTCATACTTCCTATCTTGAAGCTTTCTGTAGAAGCTTGTAGAAGTGATCTTTCATGTCACACTTGTCTGATCACCCACACCAGCATTTACACAGTCAATTCCACTTTACATTGCCAAGACGCTCATCCTCATGCACCACTGACACAGGCTCAAAACACTGCAGGAGACGCTGACTATGAATGACATGTATGCTATCGTATTTGAATTAAATAGGGACTCCTTATCAGACGCAGAGTGTTTCTTTTTGCTGTTTTGTTTTAAGCTAAAAATCCACTGTCGCAAAAACAAAATCTGAGCTCGAGGTTTACATTTCGCCATCAACAATACACGGAGTAGGAAAAAAGCCCTGGGGGTACTTGTGTAAATGGGCTATATAGGATGTACTGTCCCAATGAGTATAGTAAGGTTTTTTTGGCTGTTAATGTCAGTCAGAAATAGGGTATTGAATTTGGTCAGTTTGGTCTCAAAAAGGGTGTGGTTTTGCACTTTACTTATGAATTGGGTATTGCTTTTAGAAGAAGCAACTTTTACATTTTAAAGGTAGGCCTAAAACAGGGTATTGGGTGTTGATTTAAGGGTCAGGTCTTAAATAGGGTTTCAATGTTTTTTTTCATGTCATAAATAGGGTTAGGAAAATTGCAGATTTTGGTTTAGGGTTTTGAGAAGTCGGTTGCACACCCCACCCAATTTATCTGAGAGTACTCCTCCCCCTGGTAAAAAATGAGACTAAAGTGAAAGATAAATTCCATTCATGTTTTATTCATTTCTTCAACTATAGTAAAAATCTCTACACATAAGTGTTATGAAACGCAAAACAGGTTCTGCAGTCATTAGTAACAACTTATATGTTGTTGAGCATGATGCAATGACATGAGACATGAGACTTGTTCACTAATGAAAGCCGGCTTATAACTGGAAGAATCATGTAAATATGAGCACATGAGAGTTGTCAGGGGGTGGGTTTTCTTGGAAGGGCAGGTGGTGATCCAGGGGTGTAGCCAGGATTTTTCAAAGGGTGGGGAGGGGGGGTCACACTGCATCAAAATGGGCTTCTTAACAATGGTCAAGATATCATCATGATGTTTTCGTCACCTGTTGTTGCTTAAAAAAGGCTTACAAAAGGGGGGATCACGGGCACCCCACAACCCCCTAGCTATGCCCCCGGGGTGATCATTATGACAGCTGTGATGATAAATAGCACCCAAAATGTCAAAACAAATAGTTGGCAAAGTACAGAAGCATGCAATTTGATCACATTTTCATTATTTTTTTTTACTACATATTATATTATATAACAGCTTAGCCCACCTCACCTCGATTATCACAATGTTGTGTGGGAAAACTGCTGAAAAGCTTCTAATCAGAAACGTACTGTCTGCTAGTTATGATTGTGTCTAGTTAATTTGTTCTGGGCATTAGGGTTGCAAATTAACTCAGTCACTCAGTCATCAAAGGTGACTCATCCCTCAGGCATTTGATGGGCATTTGACAGGTTGTACTTTGTACCTAAGAAAAGATATAAGCGAGCTATATTGTAAACATTTTTCAAGTACATTGATGATTACATCCCCAACATTAACAAGTACAGAATAAACTACTGTTGGACCAAGTTATTTCTCTTCCTTGGTGTCCGTAGAGGAGACCACTGAACTAGATCCTCGCAGTGTACCAGGAAATCATGAACAGGAAACAGACTTCAATAAAGGAAAAATTATTCAAATCAATATTGACTGAAAATTAATGTGGCAAAAATTTGGCTCAAGAATCAAGGCTGTCATCAGCGAGTTAGTCAGGAGATTTCCTCTAGTAGTAACTGATGAAGGGTTCATTTAAATAAGAGTACAAATATGTCACGAGTTCCACTCAAAGCTTAGCTATAAATCCAGTGTCCATTCAAATAACGATACTCTCGTAACAAACAAGCCCAGATATCCACAAAATTTCCCCTGTTAATGTAAACAACCAGTTTGGGAAATGATCGTCAAGGAAAGATTTTAACCCAGTTCCCATTCCTGGTTACTCTTGCCTGCTTCATGTACCCAAGTCCCAGGGAGGGTACTTGCAGTATACATGATGGGAAGGGAGTCTGAAGTATTTTGGGGGGTTGAAATTTATACCCTCTGTATTTTTTGGGGTTGAGATCTGTCACATATTTTTTTAGGTCTTAAAAAAGTATGCGGCCGTATTTGGAGAGCTTTTACATCTCTGAGCGAAATTTTTGCTGCATTCAGTGGATCTGAAGATTATTCGTTTGAACTTTTTTTCAGCAACGTGTGAGTTCTGGAAAAAATAATGACATAGTATTGAGGTATCCAAGTGTTGTATTTTTCGGGGTAGGAAATTTTGATGCCAGATAGTTTTTTGGATGTAAAATGATGCTGACCATTAGGGCTGTCATTAAGTTTTGATTCACCGGTAGCCTTGACCTTCACACATAACAAACACATAACAAACTTGTTACCTTATGGGTGAGTGGGGGAATTGTATCAACTACAGGCAAGTTCCCCCATATTACATCAAGGGCCCATCAGCCAAGCTCAGCCGTAACATCTAATGTTTAACGAAGCAGGCTTTTATTTTTAAAAAGTACCGATTTACAATTCTTTGTATTTGACTAAATTGTCAAATGCCACACCCCCAAGCAGCCCTAAAGGGAGCAAATGCCACACAAGTGTGGAAGGAAAAGATGCTTAAGTTATTCTTTTCAAATTTTCGTGAAATTCTGCTTTCTGCTGTGATTTCTTTGTTACACTAACTGAATGACAACAGGCAGGAGCTCCCCTTGAAAGGGGCGTACGTGTCACAATTACATTAAAAAGCATATATAAGTGGCAGGAAAATGAATATCCAACAAAGAAATTATGAAGAGCAGCTTGTACAAAGGTACAAGGTTCAATCTTACATGAATATTTAACAAAGGTAATAAGAGATATGCAGCTAATGGTAAACCTCTCATAACACCCTTCTGACTTAGAAACTCTGACTACGAAATAGCAATTATGACCAATTATACCAAATATCAAGTCAGGAAAACTATTTTTACCAAGAGATTATGATTAATCTCTTGTTGTTACCAAGATCTTTTTTTCTGCCAAGACAATTTAAGGCAAACCAGTTTTGTGAGAACTTGTATCATTTTTCATACTGTTACACTCAACTCAAAAACAAGAGTCAAAAGAGCATGTAGTGTGCAAAGAAACTTGTGTCTGATAGTCCAGGGCTTTTGGATTTTCTAGTCAGATCAGGGTACGGGATTCTGTCAGTAACTTGCCAATGGGTTTCTTAGACGCCCTGTACTTAAGAGAAAAAAGAAATTTCTCTAGTTTCTCTAACAAACGGTGGAAAAGTTGGAATTCGAGTAATTTGCTCAAGTTGAACTGGAAATAACGAAAAATTTGATGTGAAGGTTTTGCATGACAAAGCACAACACATGCAACATGCTGACGTAGTTCATTAATGCACAATAGGAAATCAAAATCCTCTCAAGTCTTAATATGACTTGTCATAGTCTAAATGTTAAGTCTTAATTTATGACTTGTTGTTCTCTACTCAACTTGATAAAATGGATGATGCCTGCATGTCATTCTTTTCACCTTGTATATTCTTCAAGTTATCTAGCATGGGACTTATTTTTTTCTTATCTAGTCTTATGCATTATTTAAGTCATCTAATATAAGTAATCTGATGATAACTAACCCACCTAGATCAGCCTAATGTTACTAGCAGATCAGTTTTACCCTTCTATTAAGGAAGTATTCTGCCTGAAATGTGCCTCAGGGCCTAAGCGAGATGACGGGCATCCCTGACATTTTCATATGGGAATCCTATGGCGTATTTTCTGCTTCTATATCTGTATCGAACAAAAAATAGTTCAAATAATTACATACTACAAACAAAAAGTAGTGATAGAGGGCAAAACAATAAATACTTTCGTGAACTTATGTCATGATTTCTTGTCTCTCACTGAGCATAAAGAGAGGGGAATCTCTGTCTTACAGAGTAACTATAACTATAACCTTGTTTCTGCTTTGAAAGACCTCATCACTTATAAAGCACACGGCTGTAAGATGGGCTATTTATTACCACTTAAGATTTGTAATAACGATATTTAAACATAAAGGCAGTAGTGTACCACTAGGTGTTTTCAGCTAGCCCTTGTAAAATTAATAGACTAAATTAAAATAAACTACTTGTGTTGTATCACAAATGCTGTTGTCTTAGTGGCTGGGCTACTCACCATCTTTTCTTTGGTGTAGCTTTCATGCAATATTAACAGTGTTTATATTTTTCATATACTCAAAAAACCACCTCCGTAGATCAATTTAAGCTTTGACCCCCTGGCATACATTTCCTTGTAAAAATTGGCAAGTTTGGCAAGCTTTTCATGAGTTTGAAATGGATTTTCGTGAAACTTTGCACATCTACTAAACTGGGCATGAAAAATCGAGTGGAGAGGCTTATTTTTTGTTTCAGTGAAAAATTTGGAAAAGCATGACATTGGTCCCTGAAAGCAGAGTTCCAGATAAGTGAGGGTAAAAAAAAACCGACAAGATCAGCTACATGACCTGAAAAATTAATAGAAAATTTATAATGATTTGGTTGGGTAGTGGGGATTGAACTATTGGAATTTCTTATAAACACCTTGCCTTGAAAACTTATCTGAAACCTCGTGAAAGGTCCATTAGGCTGATCCAAGATCAGTGTGGATGTTTATTCTAGTTTACGACATTTTACCTTGAGTTATTTTTTTCACATTGTGTGGTCCTAGAAAATATCCATAACCACCCAAGGAGGGATATTGGGTATTGAAAATTCCAAAGGGATGAGGGTCTAAAAGGGAAATTGTTTAAAGGGAAATGTGAACCAAAACTGGAATTTCCAGAGGGACGGGGAAGGGGTTCAAACCAAAACGTCCTCCATGCAGGTGTTTGGTTATTCCTGGATCAACACATTTCCTTCAGTTTTTATGAGGGGGGTGGATAGGGGTATGCAAATCTGCCGATCCGTGCCTTTTTTTTTTTGCCAAATCCATTGATCTGCCAATATCTTTGTTCAAATCCGAAGCCACAACCACATCCGGAAACAGAACTGTAAAAGTTCAAAGGTAAACTGGTAAATGTGAATGCTATTGTTAATTTTGCCCAAATAGTAAAGAAAGCAACATGCTTGACGACTATAACACAGTACATTTGTACAATTCCAATAACAATCTCACACCTGATTTAAAATGAGCTTCATTCGAAAAAAGAAATCGTTTGGATGAACTCGTTAACATACTGACCAAGGCTGAAGGAAGATCTATAATCCAAATTGCAATTAGGACCCAAGATCTGAACATCAAGACGGGCACGATCCGGAATCCGCACCAAAGTTCACAGCTGATCCATGATCCACTGTGTTTTCAAAATCCGCAAATCTGCTTGATTTACTGTAAAAATCCACAATCCGTGCACTTTTTAAGGCCAAATCCGTCGATCTGAAAACCTGTTCACCCCCCTCTTTTATGTTGGCTTGCCTCAAATCAAAACAAAAAAACATTAGAAACCTTGTGCAGGAAAAATGAAGTCCTTAATCAACTTTTTATCCTGGATCAGTATTAATGTGTAGTTCCAGAAAAATATCTATACCTCCCCCACAGAAGGGATTTTCTCTAACACCTCCCCACCCCTCTGGAAATTCCAGTTAAGCTTCATACATTTCTTTAAATTTTTTAGTCTCATAGAACTCCCCACCCCCCAGGAAATTCCAATCCCATTCTGTGGGGGGAGTATGGATATTAATTTTTCTGGAACCACACAATCAGGTTTCAAACAACTCGGCCCTGCTTAGGATGCAGAGGTTATGGCCTCCTGTGCAGATGCACTTTGGGCTCGTCACACAATCTTCCTCATGGGTGAGGAAGATTGCGTGATGAGCCCAAAGGATGTCTGCATAGGAGGCTTTTCTGCTATGTCTTACATGTTGGAAGGTTATAATCCCCAATCAAATCAAGTTCAAAGAGAGTTGCGACTGTAATGAAGACTAAGTAAATAATAAGAAATGCCATTCCAAGGCACTTATTTAAATGCCATTTGTTTGCTACTACCAGAAATATGGTCACAAACACAGTGCCAAATAGAGATATTGATGTGTAAATTATGCTGCCACTCAGGACAGCAACATAACCTCCTGGGTCCACAGCTGACGTCTTCAGTAGCCAAGGGAGTCCGAGGCACAGTAAAATGTCAAAAACATTGCTGCCTACTGTGTTAGAGACAGCCATGTCACCATCTCCTTGACGTGCAACAATCAGGCTAGATATCCCATCAGGCACACTGCTCCCTGCAGCCAGAAATGTGAGGCCCATGATGACATCTGGGATTCCAAGTGTGAAGCCTATGATTGTCACCATCCAAACCAAAACATAGGAGAGTAACGCAATCCACACCACCGATACAAAGAATGAGACGAGATACCACTTCTCCCATTTGTCACTGCGGCAGTCGGGAATTGTGACGTAACACAAACATGCGACTGGTAACGCCAAGATCCACAAGACTCGTGAAACGAACCCCTGGGGCATTGAAAATGGCGACTCGTCACTTTGGTCGATAATTTTAACTTCCTCTGCAGCACCGGAAGGATTTAACCTTTCTTCGCCATCCCCAGCATCGCCTCTCAAGAGGGATTGCTCTTCATCGCTACCTCTGCCATTTCTTTCAATATCAGTTTCTCCATTGTTAATTCTTGTTAGCCTCTCAAAGCAACCTTCAAGGCTTGTGTTAAAGTACATGATAACCACGTATAGGAGGTACATGGTCACCAGGACTACAGCCTCGTACCAGTAAACTTTCTTGTCGTAACTGATTGCGATCAAGGCCGCGATACTCAACAAGTAACATGTACAGTCACGCAACAGAGGCCAAGGCGTAAGGCGAAGCGCAGATCCAGCGAACAAACCGCATATCGCAACAATGAAAAGAATATTGAATACCGCGGATCCCACAATAGTTCCTAGGCCAACGTCACTCTTTGTAATAAAAACGCCAATAACTGAGGTAAACAGCTCAGGGGCAGAGCTTCCAGCAGCCATGAAGGTCGCACCGGCAACATCAGAATCTATGTTCAACTTTTTGGTGATCTGTTCCAATGAAGGAACGAAATAGTCGTCGCACACCACAGCCAAGGCACCGAACATGTAAATGGCCAGAAGGAAATGAATAACGACGCCTCCTTGCTCTCTTCGCTGGTACTGAGTCATAAAATCATCGGGGAATTCGTCTATAGAGGGTTTAACGCAGTTCTGAGGCGGCGCTGAGATTTTGCTTCGTTCAAGCTCGGTCGATCTCGCCTCTCGAGTGGAACGTTCAAGTACTAAATCAGTTTTTCGTGTCATGGGCGATATCGACTTGTAGAGCAAACTTGGGTACATGAAACAGGCGAGAACAACTACCAAAGCATATCGGGTTAAAATCTTTCCTTCTCGAGCCATGTTTCGGTAAGACCTGCACATACGATTTCAGGCGAAAAAAACGTGTTTCGTGATTTTCAATTTGGTGCAAAAGTGAAAATTTTTCAGCAGGGGTAGGGGTGGGGATTATCATTCTCTAACCACAACGTATTCGCTCTTCTCAGCTCTACTCCGTTAGTGGAATAGAGTGTGTTCACGTGACGTCATCAAATTCTCAAATCCAAAACTAAAGATCCCCTAAAGGTCAGACATAAGAGGTACTAAATTGATATCCGCTTACAAGTTTCCAGCTCAATAGCGTCTTTCGTTTGGAAACCAGTGCATTTTAAATTTCGGAGTTATGGCGGTGCGTGACATGAAGCTAAGATCGCGTTTGTCGAAAAATATACACTTATCTCGTGATTTTTAACCATTTTAGGAGTTGAAGTATTAGGAAAAGTGCTTGTGTGAATGTTTTTTGGTTCGGTTCAGATAATCAGGTGATAATCAATCAGGAGGCATGCAAAGCCTCTGCTGCGTCGTGTGCTTTCTGCACGTCATGCGGCGCAAGCGTTGCGAATAGAGTTTTGGACATTATGCCGGCATTATTTTGAGCATAATGTGAGGCAATAGAATCGATCATTTTGCCGGAATAATAGAGACACTGAAACTGGCTGATGGCCTGGGTCTTGGCAGGTGCCTGGGCAAGTCGTGACTGACTTGTGACTATATATAGCTACCTGTTGGTCTCAGCATGAAGGAGAGCTTCCAAATTGGTCAAATTGGGCTTCAGCACACAATAAGGTTTTGCTAATTCAACCCACCAGAGCAATGGCGTCGCTCACGCCTCAATATAATTAGCGTTAAGCTTTATCTTTTACATGTAAGCATGACGGAGTATAATAGTGACGCCTTTGAAGCATAATAGGATCGTGATTTTCAGCAGACAATCAAGGCATGTTGCCTTATTTTAATAACATGACAGGGACATGAATTTTGTGATCTGACACGGCTGTCTTTTATTCAGAAAGAAAACGAGTGCAAGATAACAAAGGTTTAAACTCGGTGTTCTAAAATTAATTCAAAAAGAGAGTACAAGATACAAGCGTCGTTAATCATTATGGTAATATTAGTATGAATGCGAGTGCAATGAAGCATTTACACTGCGAGTGATATTTAAAATTTCTCTCAAAATTGCACGAGCCTTTAGGCGAGTGTAGGTTAAAAGAATTTATAAATATCACGAGTAGTGTAAATCCTTAATTGCTCGAGCTTTCATACGATTACTCATTTACAGTATATGACTGAGAAAATTGCGAACGCGCGGGCGTTAATTTGTACTGCAGTGCAAATTAAGAATTAATGATAAATTGGCTACTCTCAACCAGTCACAATGAAGGATTTTTTTTCTCAGGTCTTACTGCCCAGTGTTTTGTATAAATTTTCTATGTAGATTCCACACCCAGAGGGCCCCCGTAACTTTGACCTATCTGGTTTGTGTTACAAGCCTCCGCTCTCCTCAAGAGAGCCCTCAAGAAATATTGGTACTGTCCATGGATTTAATGATTAAACCATTTCGGTGTCACGACATCTGTCATGACACACGGAGACAACAAAGGAAATTGCTCTCTGCACTTGAAACAGTTATGACCTTTGCAATGTTCACAAACAGAAAACGGACACGTGAGGAATAATTTCTTCGATTATCTCTGTTAATTTTGTTTTGAATCTTTAAAATTCTAAATGTATTAGAATCTCACTCACAAAATGTACCAAATCTACATTGTGGCCTTTACGGCCATCTCTCGAATCTCGAGATATTTTTCCGCAAGACCGATAAAAGAAGCCATAGCGAAAACGCAAAGCACTTACTTCGACAATTTACAACATGACTTAAACAGAAAACGATCGATGAACCAATCAAGTCGTTTCCTAGTCTTCTCATGTGGGAAGTCACGCAACGCTCGGGGAACGTTGCATGACATCCCAAAAACGGTTACTAGTCGCTTTCCACGCATTTAAGGAAAGAAATCGGGAGGCCTTGAACACAGACGCCCTCAGATTTTAGAGTTGGACCATTAGATTATAATTTTTTTTGGAGGGGGGAGGGGAGTGTAAGTACTTTTTCGACCCAGAGAAGAGGAAAAATGCGCGCAATGAATTAACCAAACACCTCAGATGGTAAATCTTATGATTTATTTAATATTCTGGATATTTACTCCCAACCTACTTTACCCCAACCTCCACCCTCCGCACATTCATCAATTTGCACTCCCTCCTTAAAATGTCGTCACGTGTTCCTCTTCGTTTCTCTGCGAGCACGGGCACGAGACAAACAAACAGCCACGTGAACACCTACACCTGTACTCACTCATTGGGCATGGACCTAAACATAACAGACCCGAAGCGGAATACGCCGTAGGTTAGTTTTGGGCAAAGGATTTCAATGATTCCTGATTGATTATTGCTAAGTAACTAGTTTTCCTAAATGGTACAAAGTGCTGCCGAAGGGAAGAAGGATGTAAGGAGTGTGCAGAGCAGGATTGTTCCCATATAGAGCCCAGGATTGTCGGAACAGTAACAAACTGGTTTATTTAACTTCTCGGAATACAGCACTCGGCTGCATGCAGCACTAAGCCTCATTACATTTTCATTGTTCTCTTATGGACGAAACTCGCGCTCTTATACAAGTACACCTGAGAGTTTCCAGAAACTTCTCAAAGGAATTGAATAGCATTGTTGCAAGGTTTCTAAATTATACATTCGTATACAAATTATACGAATATTACATGAGAAATACAACATTCCAGAAGGTTTTAGATCACGGCTGAAGGACTTGGAGATTTTTAATAACAACAAGCCGTGATTTTTGCGAAGGATTTGATTGAAGTATATCCTTTCCCCGTGTGATTTCCAAAATGTTGAGTTAAGTTGTGCAGGTGGAATATATAAAAGGTACCGGTAAAATCTGTGACTTCAAAAATAATATTAGCTTCAACAGATCGCAAATAACACCTGAAAATTATAGGGAACTCTGCTTCAAACTATGAAACACCTGCCTGGTTATAAATCAAAATTTTGCTTTTGCACAATTAAACATCATCAATAGCACAATACAACGTCGAACCTTTTTCAACTGGTTTACTTCTACAAATCTAGTTTTGAGAGTTTTAATGTTTACGGTAAGCAAACGATAAAATTTTGAAAACTGACTTGGTTCTATCACGGCGGGCGCCTTAGCCCTTCAAACTTCTTCTTTTCTGTATTAACTGATGTTTCTGTTGTCCAGGCTCACTCACTGCGCAGCAATAAAGGATAACAAAAGCGTAAAAAACCCAGCAACAAGCGTAAAAAAAAACAGAACAATTTACTCAGCTGAGAAAACCTCACCTCCGAACAGTCTTCAACGCGAGAGAGCACATGGAAAACAGCGCATATCAATTTTTCCATTCGCGCATAACCACAATTCCTTGCGCCTCTGATCTTACCGCTACCACAATTCCTTGCGTTTCGCAAAAACGCGTTCAGGGCCCCTTCAATGTGACCTTCTCCCGATTAGAGAATGTTGCCTCGTTCGTTCGCTTCAGGCTCGCTCACCGCGGCGGCAACTAGTGTAAGCTAAAAGTTTGTAGAGAAGATCAAACGAGTATTCCGGTGTTTCTCGTTTTAGTTCAGACAAAGCCGGGATTCTAGGACGCCTCTCTAAACTCGTGAAAATGGCAATTCGCAGGGCTGTGTAAAGATGGTTTCGTTAAAATGCAAACGGACATTTACTAATGCGGTGGCGCTTGTCCATAAAGCTATTGGCACTACATTTACAACTGCTACCAAGATATGTCTTTTTCATCTTCTTCGCCAAGCAGCCATGACAGTCATATTCTGATAGTGTGTCTCGAACGCTAGAGAAACTCTGGTGAAAAACCACTCGATCACCAGTTCAACTGAAGTGTGAATGGCAAAAGTCTGTAGCAACGTCAAAGGATGATCTTTTTCGCGGAAGTACATCAACTGATATAAATACAAGAAGCCGTTAACAGACACTATAGCAGTTGATTCATACAACATGCTCATGATAGCGATATCAGCCATTAGTCTTTCACGGCGAGGAGTACGAAAACTTCCCCAAGGAGCTGATGTTCTTTTGCAAAACAGATGAAAAACGTGATCAATCACAACAATGGTGCTGCGTTCTATGACTTCTGTAGCGCCATGAATTATTCCAAGAAGAGCAATGGAGTGCAAGGTACCTAGATCCGCGTGTAAAACTCGAAAAGTTACTGCCGTGCCAAGGTACAATGGCGCTAGTAAGACATACGAATATCCTGGATGGCTAAGGTCTCAGCACCGTTGAATTCCAACTCGTGATATTGTTTTGAGAGCGACCCCAATGAGAGGAGAAAAGACTGCAATAAGTAGCTTTCCTTCTTCGTTTTCCCTGCTATATGCTGGATAAAGAAAGAATTCTACGGTAGTTACAGTGAAGAAATAAAAAAATGCCATCAGTGTCATTTGTAGGAACAATGTTATCCGTTTTCTTCTTGATGACCGTGTGCAGAGATGTTACGTTAACAAATGGACTTGCCAACAAACACCGATGAAAAGCAAAACTTTGAGCGGAAGCTTTTGTAACGAAGTTAACTTTGAATGAGACATTCTTAAAGCTAGTAGAGTAACACGAGTTTCCTTTTCACCCCCATTAACTGATTTGGACGGAAAAGTAAGAACAAACTTGTGAAGAACCAAATGTGTCAAAAAAATTCAAAGATGACATTTGACATTGTTCGCATCCACTGAACCTGCAACGGAATTGATGTTGCTGGGTGCAGTTCGCACTGGAGTTTAGTTTTAAAACAGAGATACGAGAGCAACAGGTATACTATACCTATCGTGGTCGCTGTAAAAATGAAAATCAAAGCTCCAATGTACATTGATTTACAAATTGTTCGTAGAGCGGATGGTCTGAGTCGCTTCCAAGCCATTGCTCTATCTTCATCTTGCTGATCTTCCTGTGTTTCATCGTTCTCCTCTGGTAAACTTGCGTCTATAAGTCTTGCATTTATTTACTTCTGCTGGATCTTATGAAGTCTAAACGTGTGGCTTCTCTGTCGCTGTATTCTTGATAAATACACTCCTCATCAGGATCTCCGTGACGATACCATTCATGGCCTGCCCTTTCTAGAGGACTGTAGCCAAAAGACTCTGTCGTGTATTCAGGTTCTTGTGGGTTGTAGTGCTCTGTCACTCCTCGTGTAAAACTGAACACGATATGGCCAAACACCTCTATCACTGTACTGCTACTCATCTCACTTGTCATCAAACCAGTAACAACTATGTCTAATGTCTACAATGCTAACAGCCTTAAAACCTGAACTGACGTATTGAGAGAACATCGTTGCGAAGATTTAAGAAAGTGGAAACTCTTCTTCAAGGCGCTTTCAGAAATGCTTTCTGGTTAGAAACTTCCACCAACGAATCGAATGGTTTGCCCCAGATTTTCCAATCGCATAGATTTTCTGCTTGAACTTGCTTGGGCTTCCTCAATGTAAATTAGTGGAATATTAGCTTTCGAAAGCTAGAATATGAAAAAAGAAAATTACTACCTTTTTTAATCTTCATTCTTGACTTCCTCCGCTCTTTATGCCGATTACGTGAGGAGCAAGCCCGTGGCGGGATTCCCATATAAAAACGACGGGGGTGCTCGTCGGAAATTTTGAAAAGCACCCCTAAGAGGCACCAAGTTCCTGTTTTGTGGGCGTGGCTTGAATTTTTTTTAAACCCCTAAGTTCCAATTCTAAAACAACTCGTTATCTCCTGTCATACGTTTTTCTGATCAATACCCTAAAAGATACCTTAAAAGCTTCCGCTGTGGACCCTTTGAGGCTGAACACCCTAAGAGATATGAAAACCGCTTTTTAACCCCTATAAGGTACGACTTGAATCCCCGTCCTTTATATATGGGACCTCCCCGGGGATGAGGAAGACACTCTTGGTGCGAGTCAAGTGTTGTTTTAAAGTGCTTTAACGCGACTCGATAATGGTAACTTGTGATCAGTGCAAAGAAGTAGAAGCGTTTTATTGTTTGCTATGGATTCACTCATGGTCATTAGATAGAAACCCTTCCACAGCATGGACACCAGGAAACCGCATTCCGTTCCACTGTTCAGACCTAAGTCTCAACAGGTTTAGTTTTACGTACAATCTTGACTGCTTTTTCTTTTTCCTGTATTCGGAAATTTTGCCGATAATTTTCCAAAGCGAGGGGTACACCTGTTATGTGAGTAGAGACCTTTACTGAAATTGAAATCCGTTCAAGTTTAAAATGACTTTTGACCTTTGTTTTAGATCATGGCTACGTGAGTGAATGCGGAGGTGGTAATGGATTTTAAATACAATTTGACATAGTGGCGTTCCCTGGCAACGGTCGATTCACAAAGGAACGAGAAACGACGTTCACCTTCATTTCTCAAACTCTTAATAATTCATTAAGTTAAAACAAAGAAAATCATTACCCGGTCTTAATTAGCATAGATTTTCACGATTTTAGTTCTCCGTTTACTCTTTAGTTTTTGTTTCGATTGAGAAGATCAGTATATCAAACACTCGAGATAGTGTTTCATCTGCTATCCAAACACCTCGAATTTCGTCAAAATTACTCCGCTGCGCGTCGTATTCTCAACTCTTTTCTCGGCGTTTGGGTATCCCGACGAAACACACTCTCTCGTGGTGGATATATTACATCATTCACAGAGCCTATCCCGCCCCCGCAGGCCAAGAGAGACCCTGACTCTGATGAGATGCCCACCACTATATGTGTTCAAAATGTAATCTCTCGAACGGAATATTCACGCAAGGCTGACTTAAAGACTCTTTAACGCGTCCATGTATAAATGCCAAAGGGATGTACTAGTCCACAACGCCACCGATACTGCAGTTTCAGTTGCCAATAAAATGCCCTTTAAACAGCCATAATAACCATGTTCTGTTAGGAGTTTCGATCACTTTGAAAATGCTGGGGAAAAGCCACTCAGTCACCAACTAAACTGAAGTATGAAAGGCAAAAGACTGCCAGGGAATCGTTTTGTAAGTAAATAAATTGCCACATGTACAAAAATTCGTTAACAGACACTGTAGCAGTTGATTTCCACATGACCATGATAGCGACGTCAGTCATTAATATCTTTTGGCGAGGAGTACAGACCTTCCCGTCCCCACAGAGCTAACGATCGTTTTAAAATTCTATCACTGACAAATGCGGTCAATCCCAGCCATAGTGCAGTGCGGCGAATTATTAGTGAATAGACTTCATACATGACTACGTCACACGCTCAAAATTCACCGCCAGGCCTCGTTGGCGAAAAGGTTTCGGCTTCAAACCTCCTACACCCTCGTGTTGTTTTCACGACGGTATTGTGGTCATCTTTGCTGCGTTGGGAATTTATCCACAATAAAATCTACCTATATACGTGCAGGGTGTTGTTTTTGGCCTCGCTACCCTGAACAAGGTATAGAATTTTATGAGAATCTGTCCTAACAGGGGTCTGAACCCATCCTGAACAGGGTATGATCGCACGTTTGCTGTCATTACCTGTGGTTTAACAGTATGTTACAAGCCGAAATCGGAGACGTTTGCCGGTGTTTAGATGGTCACTACTTAGTCAGCACCACTCAATTTTCAGGATTATGCAGTACTTGTATTGTTGTCGATATCCTCTAATCTCATCAAATCTTTTGTCCTAAACAGGATTCTAGATAGTCTTGTCCTACTCGTCAGGGATTTTTCTTTGTCTTGGGTCAGGGTTTCAAACCACCGGCGACACCCCTATACCCAACCATTGGTCAAATACCACCCCCCTGCACTGTCCTTGTTTCTTACATTAAGATACATGTACATCTAGCACAAATTGTCTAATTGAACCCGAAAGTGCCTATTACTTTGGCTAGAGTACATATGTAAATGTTGGATTTATTGAGTTTCACACGTGCAAAATAAAAAATAAAAAATAAAAAAAATAGTAATAAATAATAATAATAATAAAAAAAAAGAAACAGAGAGACATAAAGTACATCAAGTTGCAAAACGAGTGCTACAAATATAATACAGACCTACCGAAACACTAGCCGAAAAAATTCTTGTTTTTCGGCCATTTCAATTTCAGGAGAAAGATAAAACAAACAGCGGTTACACATGTTGTAGCATACAAAACGTAGAGTTTTTAAAATATACCATAAGAAACCCGTTTGTTATCGGTTTGTAACCGCTGTTTGTTTTATCTTTCTCCTGAAACACTAACCGTATGTAGGTATAGAACATACTTCATTTAACTAACTAAGCGATGACAAAGAAAACTCTCGTAAAATATTTCTACACAATTTTCATCACGATATTTAAAGTAAAGTTCTATTATGAATTGATTAACTTACTGGCAGTAAGGAAAACAAACCAAACACTTGCACATAGAATACTTGTCTCTAAAGAAGACCACCGTACATACTTCCTATAGCCAGCTTACTTTCATTTTAGCTGCTCAATATTCCCACGTTTACTGTACACACATTAATCATAACATTTACAATTTCCTCAAGGGTGATTGGTGCATGAACTGCTGTGTTTTACTCTAGTTAATGCAACAAATGCAGGACAAAACAGCAGAACAGTTTAATAATTAAGCATTTTTATTTGTAATTTTTATCCTTTGGAAATCTATAAACATTTTATCATATTTGTACATTTTAGCCTTTTAAGTATTTTTTTAAAGTTTTTATTATTTCTACTCTAATTTCAAATTTCTAAATTGTACTTAATTTTTTAGATCTTATAGATTGTACATATCTTTATTCCCCAGGATCCCTGTGGATACCAGCCTCGTTGCTGAATGGGCTACCGTGGTTACTTACTCAGTCACTTGCTTACTAAAAGTTAAGTTTCAACATTTTAAGTCTTCCTGATGGTTGCCAGAGTCTCTACTGTCCTCAGTAGCTTATGTCCTCAAGTCCTCTGGTGAATTTGATGTAAAGCTGACCCATACCTCTTGGCGCTTATCTCCAATATATGTGACTTAAAATTTTTGCGTCTACTCCCCCTGGGTGGGTTGCTAGTCCATTGCTGGTTACTCTACAACATTCTATTAGGTTGGCCCAACAATTCGCCGGTACCCATTTATACTCCTGGGGGGAGAGAGGCACTGAAAGAGTAAAACTTCTTCCCTAAAAACACAAAATAATAACCCTGGCTGGGCCTGGAAGGCTGACCGCTAGATATTGGGTCAAGTGAACTAGCTATTAGGCCACTGCGTCTAATGGTTAGTTAAGCGGCAGTTTAGCCCTCAGATAAAGCTCTTAGATAAAGTCCTCAGATAAAGCCCTTAGATAAAGCCCTTCGATAAACTAGCCCTTAAAAAAACCCTCCGATAAAGCCCTTAAAAAAGCCCTTACTGATGTAAAGTCCTTACATAAAGCCCCTAAATAAAGCCCTTAGATAAAGTCCTGAGATAATGCCCTTAAAAAGAGCCCTTAAAAAAGCCCTTAGATAACGCCCTTAGATAGTCCTTAGATAAAGCCCTTAAAAAAGCCCTTAGGAAAAGCCTTTAAAAAAGTTCTCAGATAAAGCCCTTAAAAAAGCTCTTAGATAAAGCCCTTAGATAAAACCCTTAGATAAAGACCTTAGATAGTCCTTAGATAAAACCCTTAAAAAAGCCCTTAGATAAAGCCCTTAAAAAATCCCTTGGATAAAGCCCTTTAGATAAAGTCCTTAGATAAAGTCCTTAAAAAATCCCTTAGATAAAGTCCTTAGATAAAGCGCTTAAAAAAGCCCTTAGATAAAGCCTTTAGATAAAGCCCTTAGATAAGGCCCTTAATAAAGCCCTTAGATAAAGCCCTTACATGTTAAAAAAAGTCCTTAAATAAAGCCCTTAGATAAAGTCCTTGATAAAGCCCTTAGATAAAGCTTTAGATAAAGGCCTTAAAAAATTTCTTAGATAAAGCCCTTAGATAAAGTCCCTGATGAAGACCTTAGATCAAGCCCTTAGATAAATGTCTTAGATAATTAAAGCCCCCAGATTAAGCCCTTAGGGCCTGTTTACAAGGAGGGAGGGTTATCCTAGCAAGCGGGTTAACCCTAGCTGGAGGGCAAAAGATAGTCCGGATTTACAAGCAAAATTTTACAAGTAGGGTAACCCTACATCCCGGGACAACTTAATGGGCGGTTACACTTAAAGGGTCTGGAAACAATTAGAAAGTTAACCCGGGTAGGCGGGTTAACCCTACCTGGAGTGTTTACAAGGGAAAAAGTTAACCTACCTGCCAGGGCAACCCCCGCACGCAGATAGGGTAACCCTCCTACCCGGGTAACCCTAGCAGCCTTGTAAATACGACGAAGAAATAAAACAGGAAATGTGCGAGTGCTAGGGTAACCCTCTCTTCTTGTAAACAGACAGGCCCCTAGATAATAGTACATTTTAAATCAGTTTTTCTCAAGTAAACTATCTCCTTTGGCTAAAGGTTTCAAGATGTGGTAGCTCTTCTGCGTAGCGTCTTTAGCTAAACGGCATTTTACAAGGCTGGCTCAAAGATTCGTTAAAGCGCCCATGAGCAATTAATGAAAGGAATGTACTGGTCCATGATGTTACTATTGCGGCAACAATGGTTGCCAATAAAATGTGCCTTTTCCATCTTCTTCGCCAAACAGCCATGACAGCCATATTCTGATAGTGAGTCTCGATCGCTAGAGAGACGCTGGTGAAAAACCACTCAATTACCAGTTGAACCGAGGTTGTGATAGCAAACGACTGCAGCAACTTTAAAAGGGAATCGTTTTGTAAGTAAATAAAGTGATACAAGTACAGAAAGCCGTTCACAGACACTATAGCAGTTGATTCAAACAACATGCTCATGATAGCGACATCAGCCATCAGTCTCTCACGGCGAGGAGTACGAAAACTTCCCCAAGGAGCTGATGTTCTTTTCCAAATCACATGACAAATGTGATCAATCACAACCATGGTGCTTCGTTCTATGACTTCTGTAGCGCCGTGAATTATTCCAAGAATGACGATGGATTGCAAACTGTCAAGATCTGCTTGCAACACTCGGAACATAACCGCTGACATGCACCACAAAGGTGCTAACAAGGTATGCGAATATCCCGGATGGGTAATGTTCCATGACCGCTGGACACAAATTCGTGAGATTACTTTGAGAAGGACTCCAATGAGAGGAGAGAAAAGTGCGATTAGAAGTTTACCATCCTTGTCTTGTTTGTTATAGGCTGGGTAAATTATTTCGGCTTCAGGAATGACAATAATTACAACAGAAAACACGAGAATTAACGTTTGAAAGAAAAACAACGCCTGCTGTCTCCTTGAGCAGCGGTCGAAAAAGTGTTTTGTTAGAAGATAAAATTGCCGGCATGAACTTAGAGTACTGAAAACGAAAAGTGGAATCTTTTGCACTGTCGAAAGTTTGGAATGAGACACTCCTAACGCTTGTAGGAGCATGCGATAAGATGCGTCTAAACCATATGCAAGGCAAATAACTAAGATCAGTTGTCTCTTCACCCCATTTAACTGATATGAGCGAAAAAGAAATCGAAAAACCAACAATTCCGATCCATACAGAAAAGCAACACAGATGGCATCAGAAATCGATCTCAACCACTGCACTTTCACTGGAATGGTCTCCTTTGGGTAAAATTCGCATCTGTTTATAGTTTTATAACAAACATAAGAGATGAAAATGCATACTGAGCCGATGATTGTAGCAGTTAGTAAAGAAATCATAGCTCCAATGTACATGGATTTACAAACTGTGCGGAGAGCAGATGGTCTGAGTCGCTTCCAAGCCATTGCTCTATCTTCATCTTGCTGATCTTCCTGTGTTTCTTCGTTCTCCTCTGGCGTACACGCATTTATAACCCTTATATCTGGGTGGTTAGACGCTAGATAGTCCAAGCTTGTGGCGTCTTTGTCGCTGTATTCTTGATAAATGAGCTCATCAACAGGAGCATAATACCATTCTCGACCTGTGCTTTGTAGAGGATCGTAGCCAAAAGACTCTGCTGTGTATTCAGGTTCTTGTGGGTTGTAGTGCTCTGTCACTCCTCGTGTAAAACTGAACGCGATATGACCAAAAACCTCTATCAGTGTACTGCTACTCATTGTTGCTTCGAATACCGAACGAATGTAAAGAAAATTTTTGTCAGTGTAATTTGACGGGTTTCTTGTATGAAGGAAACCGAATTGTGTACTCCACGATGACTTGGAACAGGTAAACTAAAATATTCCTGTGTTCCTTGGCATTTTAAAGCTCTTTGGGAGTCCTATTTGCTACCGAACTTTGAAACATTAATTTACGATTGTTTGGAACCAAGTACGCATAAATGAAACTAAAAATTATTGTCATTATTCAGTAATAGTCTATAGATCGTGGGGCTGTTTCATGTGATTCGCCTCAGTAAACCCAAGCCAAAGATATTGTTATGTTGAAAGTCTCAATTAATAATATGATACTCATTAAAACTGCTGTGAAATAGTTTTTTTATTGTAGAGTTGAGGCATGATGTCAAAGATACATTGGAACAATTACGACAAGCAAATCATTTTCCGAGCATTCCGAACCCACCTTTATTTTTAAGTCATCTTGCTGAGTTAGTTAGAAAGCATTATTGGAGAACAATAGATTCCCTGCTAGTTATGTGGTAAACATCTGGTTCGGAAGTAAAACTTGCATCTGGAAGGAAAAATTGTGTGGAAAAATTATTTAGTAACGTTTTTTTTTTTCTTGTTAGATTCAAACGGACACAAGACAATTCTTTCCCCTTAGGTTTCCAGCGCTGCTTAATTTTGGAATATCTTGTTCTGTATCATTGAGAGCTGGTAACCGAAAAACCTTGTCAACAGGATGTGGATACCAGTCTGCTCCCGGCGTTCTCATTGAAGAGGATCGAAACTTGTTTTCTTAGTTATTAATGCCCTTTTTCTTGGCTCGTTTAGAACTGCTAGCTCCACTGAGACACCATCACTGTATTGGAACTTATTTCATTTTGAATACCATGGAAAATGGTTTAAAGTAAAAAGTATGTTATTGAAGTTAGCAACGGGTCCATGAACTCTTTGAGCCAAATAAATTGAAATCTCTCAGTTTGTAGAAGGTGCAACTGAAACCCTCAGGCTAACGCTGTAACGAACATCTCCTGTCGAGAACGTACCATGCATTCAACGCTTTCCGGTTTATAGAAGCAAGAGATGATAATCTAATGATAGATGCTAGTAGAGGGAAACGTCCCGAGAATTAGTCAACTGAATTTAAACGGTCATTGACTGAACTTAAGGTGACCAATTTATTCCAGAACTCTCTATGCATGTACAAGCAGACATAAATAGGCAGACATAAAATAGTCGATGAAACGAAAACAACCCCCCTGGGGGACTCCCATATAAAAAGGACGTGCGTGCTCGTCGTACCTTGTAGGGGTAAGGTAAGGCGGTTTTGGCACCTCTTAGGGTGCTCAACCTCAAAAGTTCCACAGCAGGAGCTTTTGCGCTATCTGGTAGGGTACTGAGCCAAAAAAAAAAACAAAAAATGTGACAAGAGATATTGGACAATTTTCGAACTTTATGAGTACAGACTGTGGAAGGTATTCGAAGCAATCGTCTTTATTGCTGTTAGAAATAATGAAAGTCAGTTAATGCGCTGTTTTACAATTGGTACCTCTTAGGGGTGAAAAAACATTCAAGCCACGCCCACAAAACAAGATTGTGGTACCTCTTAGGGGTTCTTTTTCAAAATTTCCGAAGAGCACCCCCGTCCTTTTCATATGGAAGTCCCCCCGGGAAACAACCGTATCCAATTGGCTGCAGCCATTTTCCTTTTCGGTGGATCCAGTCTGGCTCTTGACACGTTTGTGAAGGAGTTCAACCACCCGAGAATAGATATAAGTAATGTCTGTAAGAAAGGTAGCCAGAGAATTGGAGTGATCATGAGGTGGAAGAATCTTATACCAACTGAGGCCAAATTACACCTCTACAAAGCAGCTATTCTCCCTCATCTTACATATTGCCACCTAGTGTGGCATTTTTGCAGAGCCTCGGACACTCGTAGATTAGAGAGAGTACAGGAGCGAGGACTGCGTGCTGTTTTTAGAGTTAAGTTGTCTAGCTACCAGCAGCTGTTAGAGAAAGCCAGTCTACCAACATTGTATAATAGGAGACTACAAGACATATGTATTTTAATGTATAAGGTTGAACATAATTTGTGCCTGCGGACTATTTGTAACATGTTTTATGCTAATAGCCACACTTCTAATTTACGGCAGAGAGATTTTCATTTACCTAGATTTAACACTGGTACGTATGGAAAACATTCAATTCGATATCTAGGCCTAAGACTGTGGAGCAAACTAACAAGTAAAGAAAGATCGGCGATAAATCTCAAGCAGTTTAAGACCCACGTACGGAGGCCAGATCTAGACAACATCCTAGATGGATGTAGTGGCTGTCATCTTTGTAACTCATAATTTCTCTTATAGGACTTTTCTATTAGCAGTGGGGATTCTCCACTGCTAGATGTAATTAACACGGTAATAAAGTTATTATTATTATTATTATTATTATTATTATTATTACTATTACTATTACTATTATTATTATTATTATTATTATTATTCAAATCCTTGTGCACCAAAAAGCGTTATTAACTACAGTCGAACCTCCCGTAAGCGACCACCCAAAATTTCAAGCCTAGGTAGTCGCTTACGAGAGCTTGGATCATATTGGGTGAAACCGAGAGTGGGGCCTTAACGGTAAAATCTCAAACCGAGACTGTGTCACTGGCTGCATGTGTGGATTTTCTAGCCTCACAGACCTTCTCACAAAATTTTAACAGAGGAGTATTTCGTTATGCAAATTTATCGGACGCACGAATGCAACTAATAGGTGGTTTTCACATGACGTCACTAAAATTCGACCTACAAAACTATTGATCTTCCTGAGATTTTACTTAAATGATGTATAAGAGCAGCTGAAAACTAATGTTCACACAAATTTTCGCTCCGAATGGGTTCTTGGTTTTGTGATACACTACGCTTAAATTTCTAAGCTTTTGCGTGACGCGGCATTTACATGACGGCTTAGAGAGCTGTAATGATGGTTAAAAGAGTGACTTATTTCGGAGAACTTGGCTGTCTGAACAGTTCATGTCTTAGAAAAAGTATTATTTTAATGTTTTAGAGTTCCTTGAGGGATAAATTCACTCTTTTGTTGCAAAACTCAGTGTCAGATGTTTCTGTTGGTTTCCGGCCGCCATGTTGGTGCCCATACGGATGGGCACCAGCATGGCGTCTCCATACAAATCTCTATAAATTTGGGTAAAAAATTTCTTGGCATATCTCGCATAAGAAAAATTGCTGTGACCAGAATTTTGGCGAGAGTCTTCGCATATTTACCTTCTTTCATTTCCCAGATTCTGGACTTTATCTATTGACCGGTTTTAATTTTTATTTTGATCTATTTTGAATTACGTGACACTGAAAACCAGCAATTCGAACAGAGAGATTCAACCAGACAGTTCAGGTTCCCTGTTATTGTTATAAAAACAGGTTCACGTTGTTAACTGGATGTATATCGAGTTATAGATACACTTGAAAATTTAAATAGCACTCGAAAATCTCGATTTATTCTTGGCTACGATCATTCACGTCTCCAGATCTAGAGCTGCATGTCTATACATGTCCATCTTATATATAGTCGGCAGTGAAACTCTTATTAATTCAAACAACTAGCTGATCTTGTGCCTTCAGCGCCATCTTTCCTTTGTGCTAAGCTAAGAGTGACAGTTGGCTCTGCCGGAGACGAGAATGACCTACGCGTCGATCAAATCATTGTATCCAGAAAAAACTTGACTGAAGCAGCTGAGCAACAGCGATAAGCATTGAACGATTCTTTTTTATTCACAGTTTCGACACTGATTGAAACTTCCTCAGCTGAATGTTAATCAAATAGTTTTTCAAAAAAAAATTAATGATGATTTTCGGACAAAAATGATACCTTGTTCAACATTTCATGTACTTCAATAAGTCATGTCAATTTGATCTCCTGATAAGTAATGTTTTCAAAGTGGTTGTCCAAAGTTTTTAAAAAGCGTTTTGGAATCCCCGCAATTTTTCAGTTTTTCAGTTAAAAGTAAGAGTAGCTATAGTTCTTGAGAGTACATTCAACTGATGCAGTTTCCGAGCCAAACATTTTCGTTATGAGTAACACGCTGATAGAGGTGTTTAGGGTTCATTGTGTTAGCTTAACTCGAGGCACAATTGCATATGCTGGACAAAAAGCTTGAAAAAACTGAGAGAAAAATAAGTTTCGATCCGTGGACGCAAGGGTCGAGAGAGGAATGACGTGCCTCGATCCAGCTACTGACAGAAAAACAGAAAATGCAGCCAAGTTCGAACCACTGAAAGATGTTTGAGAACACTTTGAAAAGACCGCAGTTCCTTTAGCTTAAATATTCATGAAGTTGCCATGTTATCATATCGACAAATAAAATTCAATTTTTTCGGCTTGAAAATTTGAATGTGGCATGCAGGGAGATCTTTCCTTGGTTTGCATGAAAAAGACTTTCTAGAATCGCACGAAGATGCGTACCCTATGATTTGTCAAGTAAAACACCCTTCCATGAACAGCCAATAGATAGATCATTATTGACCACCTGCTTTTTACTTAGATTTTAAAGTCGAAAATTGAGGGTTTTAGTAGATATATAGTAATTAACAGGCGGAACAAAAAAGTGTTCATAAAAAGTGAATATTTGAAAGCATAACTTCACAAGACACAACACTGAGTTATACGGCCCGCTGATTTCTCGACAGAAGGCTTCGAACGAAAGAAAAACAAATATCACCGGAAGACATAGTTTGTCAAATGCAGATTGCCACCAAAGTTCAGTCACGTTGCTTGCTGTACCCCTAAGAGCATCACTAACCAGGTGTCGATTAGAAAACGGGCTCCTGCACTGACAAAAAACTAGGTGGGTTTTGAAATATTTGTTCAACTGGTCTCCCAACCAAACACGATGAATGGAAACGCCCTGATCGAGGTTTTTGGTCATATCGTGTTCAGTTTTACACGAGTAGTGACAGAGCACTACAACCCACAAGACCCTGAATACACGGCAGAGTCTTTTGGCTACAGTCCTGTAGAGAGCACAGGCCAAGAATGGTACCGTCACGGAGATGCTGACGAGGAGTGTATTTATCAAGAATACAGCAACAGACAAGCCACAACTTTAGACTTCATAAGATCGAGCAGAATTAATGCTAGCCTTATAGACGCAAGTTTCCCAGAGGAGAACGATGAAATAGAGGAAGATCAACAAGATGAAGATAGAGCAATGGCTTGGAAGCGACTCAGACCATCCGCTCTCAGAACGGTTTGTAAATCAATGTACATTGGAGCTTTGATTTCTTTACTAACTGCTACAATCATAGGTTCAGTATACATGTTGAGCTGCTATCTATGTCTTAAAACTGTAAACAACTGTGAATTTTACCCAAAGAGATCCTTTCCAGTAAACGTCCAATGGATGAGATCAATTTCTGCTGCAGTGGCTTGTGTTTTCCTATACAGTTCCTTCTTTGTGAACACCTTATTTCTCTTTCGCCGGTATCAATTAATGGGGGTGAAAGGAAAACTGATCCTGGCTGCTTGCCTCACATATTTCTTGGACTCAACTTATCGAGTGGTTCTACAAGCTTTGGGAATATCTCATTCCAAGCTTTCTACTTTGCAAAAACTTCCACTCTATGTCTTTTTCTTTATGAGTGTATGTGTTCAAGCCTATCTTCTAACGAATCACTTCCGTCAGCGACGGACAAGGAGACAGCAGCTGGCTTTGTTCTTGCAAATGACAGCTCCTCTCTGTTCCATTATAATTCTTGCCGTTGCTGTGGTCGCTATCATTTATCCTCTGTGTAACGTGCAAAGCAAGGAAAGTATTCTACGCCTGGTAATCGCACTCTTTGCTCCTCTCATTGGAGTCTTATTTAAAGTAATCTCACGAATTTCTGTTCAGCGGCTAGGCAACGTTACCCATCCAAGATATTCGTGTGTCCTGTTAGCGCCATTGTATTGTGCCTCAGCGATTATGTTCCGAGTGTTGCAAGCAGATCTTGACAGTTTACAATCCATGGCTGTTCTTGGATTGATTCACGGCGCTACAGAAGTTATAGAACGAAGCACAATGATTCTGATTGACCACATTTGTCATGTGATTTGCAAACGGACATCAGCTCCTTGGGGAAGTTTTCGTACTCCTCGCCGTGAGAGACTAATGGCTGATATCGCAATCATGAGCATGTTGTTCGAATCAACTGCTATACTGTCTGTTAACGGATTATTGTACTTGTATCAATATGTATACTTAAAAGAATATTCTCTTTTAAAACTGCTACGGTCCTTTGCTATCACAACTTCAGTTCAACTGGTGATCGAGTGGTTTTTCACCAGCGTGTCTCTAGCGATCGAGACTCGCTATCAGAATATAGCTGTAATGGCTGCTTGGCAAAGAAGATGGAAAAGACACATTTTAATGGCAGTTGTAGCTACTATGTCGTCAGCCCTATGGGTTAGCGCAAACCTTTTAGACATGGCACATGAGCGTTTTGAAGTGCCCTCCAATCAGCCTTGTGAAATGCCGTTGGCTTAAAGCTAGCGATCACAAAGACTTTGAGCTACAAGCTGCTCAACCCGAACAATACCACACCGCTGAGACCTACAGAGACCCGTGATTCTGGTTGTTGGCTTGGAAGTGATTGTGAATTTTCACGCCATCATCGAAGTGAACAATCAACTAATGTGTTAATGTACTAATTAACACAAAACGTCCTAGTGTTCTGTTTCGACATCGGCTTCGAGTTTTTGGATCGAATATCAGAGTGTCTGGAGTAAGGAAAAATTTGCAGCTATTCTAGGATATTCCCAGTTTTAGCTGGGTAATATTCGGTCACTTAATGTGTTTAGACCAATCACGCGCGAGCGAAATATTTGATGGATTGTAGTCAAGCTTATACTCAAATGTTAAGATTTAGTACTTTAAGATTGTTTTGCATTTGTTACCATGTTAGTTATAGGGGGTTCTGATTACCTTAATCGTTACTGATCAAGCCTGCAAAATGCTGTCTAAGTCAGAATCAGGGCAAAGGTGATAGGCGCACCAACGTAAGACTTCGTACTCTTGCACATATTTAAATCTCACCGGCCTGCTGACAAGACAATATTCACAGCTGTCATAATTTTAATCAATTTTTTTTACGATAACAAGTTGTTAAATTGTCCGCTCTCGCTCGTTGACGCATCGCATTAAATATGAATTCATGTGTCTGTCCGCTTATTGAGAATGAAAATTAGCCATTCTGCGCGCGAGAATTTCTGTAGTTATCGTAAAATAACAAATGGAAAGCGTTTTCCGCTTTTGATCGAGTTTTGGTAGATTTCTACTCCACTACAAATACTTCAATGTGATTGGCTGAGGTAACGTACACTATCAGGAAAAAGTAGCCACTCAGGTGTGTTATATTGGAAATCCGCCAATCTGATTGATTCTCTGGTCATTTTCTAATTTTAGGCTTAAAAATGGAAGGTTTTACTCTGTAATTAGAGTGTCTACTAAAACAGTTAGACTACTCGTCCCCGTTTTCTATGAGCGAAAGTCCACTCGGCTACGCTTCGATGATTATTCGCTCATAGAAATCTCACGCTCGTAGTCAAATTGTTAATTAGAGAGAATTGGCTGGAGTTCCTCTACATAATGGTGGCGTTTTCTCCTCTTCTTATTAATTTAGAAATATTACTGGATAATTTAATTTCTAGGAAGGCCAAGAAAGGAATTTTCCCCTTTTGCGACGTTTTAAAACCGCAAAATTGTTTAATGTACTGATGAGTGCGAATACACAGGTTTGTTATACCTTCCAACCCAAATACGTTTTCCGATTGGAGGAGAACGTGTCACGTATACCGTGGGTCAAAACTCACTAACTCCCTAGGGAAACAACAACTTGAACTAACGACTCGCACGTAATCAGGTCGTGATTCGTTAAAACCGCGGCAAATTTGTGTGCCAGCCGGCCTCAGAAAGCAAATTGATTTTTTGCGGTTTTTTAAATTTATTATTGAGTTGAGAAGTATAACAAAACATTCAATGACTGGCCCCGCGGGATACAGTGAGTTTTGTTTCCCCTTGACCGCAACCTCGGGAACATTGAGGGTCTCGGGGAAACAAAGCTCACTGTTTCCCGCGGGGGCCAGTCATTAAGTGCTTAGTAAGTTTCAAACTACAATTCATGTCGCGCTTGACTTTGCCAAAGGGTAAAGGGTTTAATACTACTTAAAATTTGTACAGGTAGACGGAAATATTAAAAAATTTTAATTGAAGGAAATTTTGTCGGGTTTTTACTTAAACAATTAGATTATTCGCTCTCCTTTTTATTAAATGATTAGATACTTGATTCGGCTCAGCTTTTACCCCTTAGAAAAACCGAGCTCTTAATCTAATTATCAAATAGAAACATGGGCGAAAGTTATGGAGAACGAGAAAATGCTAGTTTCTTTTCAACTAGCTGGTTGATTTTGTTTTTTTTTTTTAACCGAGTTCAGTTTTCAGTTATTTTATCCAAAGGCACTATAGTTAGAGGTAGTCGTGGGTATTGCTTTTAGGAAACACTTCCCTCCCCCCTCCCCCCCCCCCCCCGCAAAAAAAAAAAACAAAAAAAACGGGAAGGGAAAGTTGTTCGTATATTTTGATTACTTAAATGTAAAATCTCTTTCAGTGTCACGCCATCATTACGGCAAAACTTTCATTCTAGTTCTTTGTTTCTGTGCTAGCGTCTTATTTAGGCTAAAATAGCAATTTCAAATTAATCAATGGCTTCTGACTTTTGATTGAATTTGAAAAAAGATTATTTCTTTTAGTTTTTCTGTGCCTGAGACAGAGTGCTGCGATTGCCATAAAATTAAGCACACTTTCCGTAATGTATTTTTCGATTCTCACTATAGTAAATAAAGTTTAGTTTTGAAAATTCAGTATTATTCAAAGGCTCTATTCGTTTGAAATTATCGGGGAAATAATTGCCGTGATGAAATACAAGTAAAAATACTTATGAGAGTCTTTGGCTACGATCCTCTTTAAAGCCAAGCCGGGAACCTTCAATTCCTTGCATTCTATTTTGGAAAATAGTAAACGATACAAATTGATAACATACAAGGCTAAAAACTTAAAAAGAAGATTTATTACGCAACCAAACGTTTTCGACATATTCTCATCATCAGGGTTGATGATTCTGAAGGTCTTGCCAACTTTTCTATGGGTCTGAATTTTCTGGTCCCACAAAGTATTACCGTAATGCATGATATTCGCGGAAACGATTTCTTACGTAAAACATCTTAAACAGAGTGAAAGTTATGCTCTAGATTACATTGTAAGAAGTGCAATCAAAACCCTCGGTGATTTTTATTGAGAGTTTCGGACCTAACACGCTAACAGCTTTAAGGAAGAAAAGACAAGTGCAGTGCTTGGTTCATTATTCGTTGGATTTGAGAAAACTTTATCAGTTCAATCAATCATAAGTAATGATCGTCGACTTTCGACGAGTCACTATTTTCGAGTGCAGAGGATGTTACAGCTGAAATTACTTACGAATCTTTGCGACTGAACAAGTCAACTGGTTTCTTGCTGATTTTACTGATATCACGATGATGTCTTTCACATCACTTTGGAGTCGAAACTGATCACATGAGGCGGAAATGAGGAGGAAATAGGAAACACGAAGATGTTACATCCTCTGGCTGCGTTTTTTCCCTTTGGACCAAATTCAAGGTTATCACCTTTTGTTCGACTCTCTTACGGGCAATGAGTAACAGAACACTGATAGAGGTGTTTGGTCATATCGTGTTCAGTTTTACACGAGGAGTGGCAGAGCACTACAACCCACAAGAACCTGAATACACAGCAGAGTCTTTTGGCTACAGTCCTCTAGAAAGCACAGGCCAAGAATGGTATCGTCACGGAGATCCTGATGAAGAGTGTATTTGTCAAGAATACAACGACAGAGAAGCCACAAGCTTGGACTATCGAGCGCGGTCTAACAGCCAGGCAATCAGGCTAGTAAACGCGTGCTCAACAGAGGAAAAAGACGAATCACAAGAAGATCACGAAGACGAAGATGGAGGGATGGCTTGGAAGCGACTCAGACCATCTGCTCTCCGAACGGTCTGTAAATCAATGTACATTGGAGCTTTGATCTCTTTGCTAACTGCCACCATTATTGGGTCAGTATACATGTTGATCTACTATCTATGTTTTAAAACTATAAACAACTGTGAATTTTACCCAAAGAAGTCCATTCCAGTAAAAGTCCAATGGATGAGATCAATTTCTGCTGCAGTTGCTTGTGTTTTTCTATACATCTCGTTCTTTGTATACACCTTATTTCTTCTTCGCCCACATCAGTTAATGGGGATCAAACGAAAACTTATCCTGGTTGTTTGCCTCGCATATTTCTTGGACACAACTTATCGAATGGTTCTGCAAGGCCTGGGAATATCTCATTCCAAGCTTTCGACTTTGCAAAAACTTCCTCTCAATGTTTTGTTTTTTATGAGTATATGTGGGCAAGCCTATCTGCTAACGAGTCACTTCCGTCTGCTACGGACATGGAGGCAGAAGATTGCCTTAGGTTTACAAATGACAGTTCCCTTCTGTTCTCTCATAATTGTTGCCGTTGTCGTGGTCTCCATAATTTACCCACTGTATAACAAGCAAAGTGAGGAAAGTGTACTGCGCCTGGTAATCGCACTCTTCGCTCCTCTCATTGGAGTCCTATTTAAAGTAATCTCACGAATAGCTGTTCAGCGGCTAGGGAGTATTATGCATCCGGGATATTCGTGTGTCTTGTTAGCACCATTGTATTGTGCCTCAGCGATTATGTTCCGAGTGTTGCAAGCAGATCTTGACAGTTTACAATCCATGGCTGTTCTTGGATTGATTCACGGCGCTACAGAAGTTATAGAACGAAGCACCATGGCTGTGATTGATCACATTTGTCATGTGATTTGCAAAAGGAAATCAGGTCCTTGGGGAAGTTTTCGTACTCCTCGCCGTGAGAGACTAATGGCTGATATCGCTATCATGAGCATGTTGTATGAATCAACTGCTATAGTGTCTGTTAACGGATTATTGTACTTGTATCAATACGTATACTTAAAAGACGAGTCCCTTTTAGAACTGCTACAGTCTTTTGCTATGACGACTTCAGTTCAATTGGTGATCGAGTGGTTTTTCACCAGCGTCTCTCTAGCGATCGAGACTCGCTATCAGAATATAGCTGTAATGGCTGTTTGGCAAAGAAGATGGAAAAGACATATTTTAATGGCATTTGTAACTACTATGTCTTCAGGACTATGGTTTAGTTCAAATCTTTTAGGCATGGCACATGAGCGCTTTAAAGAGCCCTTAAATCAGCCTTGTGATATGCCCTTTACTTAAAGCTAGGGATCGCAAAGATCTGCAAGCTGCTCGACCCGAACGTTGCCACACTGCTGACTACAGATATCCGTGATTCTGGTTGTTGGCTTAACATTGTAAGTAAAAGGCAGTTAATCAGACTCATAACGTCTCAGCGCACTGGTGCGTCATAAGCCTGGAACGTCTCTTAAGTAAGGAAGAATCTAAGCCCGCGAGGGAACCTTAAAGTCTTTTTGCTGTTGTATCCAAGCATAACTCAAATATTACGATTTATACCACGCCATAGAAAATACAGCCAATCAGAATACAGGAGAGCCGTTGTATATTGGACGGTGTTACATTCAACATTCCCATCGTGCGCCGCGCGTATGTCGCATTGACTGTGTTGGCCAATGTATTTCAATTGTTAGTAATAATAGTAATAGAGCGGTTTTCAATTGAGTGTCGAAAGAAATTAGACAATTCCTTTGGTTTTGGTTTTGCTACGGTTTGAGATTGGCTGAGTAGTCCAATTGGTAAGTAATTGGTTTGGTTTTGGTTTTACGACACTAAAAAACCTACTATTTCCCTTGACGCCAGTCATTAAGTGTTTATTATACCATGATAGCTCTACAAATATGGTAAGCGCGCACGTGATTTTTTGGTTCGTTTTTATGTCAGATTAGTTTTCTATATTACAGGAGCGTTTTTAATGAAACAATTATTCCACTCGCGCTTGTTGGATATGAGATGATTACAGCCAACTCGGCGCTGGGCGTCTTTTTGGCTATTTACCATCTCAAATCCAACGCGCGCTCGTGGAATAAATAAACAATAGCCTCCATTTCACACGAGAATATTCTCGGATATTTGTCCGCCAAAATAAGCTGTTCCGAGAAGCGAAAACGACGGAAAGAAAAGTGTAATTTTTGAAAAGTGTAAAAGAAAACTGTGAGTTTTGAGGAAAAGATCATGTCCAAGAGCAAATATACGAGCATATTTTCGCCTCAAATGGAGCCTGTTGTGTATATTATCCTTCAGATGTTTTTAGCAACACCTGCGGTTTTGAAAATTAGGGAATATCACTCGGACATTCCCCAGTTTTTGCTGTAGAATATTCAGTCACGTGACGCAGTTAGACCAATCGCGCGGGAGCGAAAATATTTGATGGATTATAATTGTTAATAACACGAGAGAGCATTGCATAACTATTATTAAAACCTCTCAGTCGTAATTTAACACTGCTTGGACCAAACATACAGCAGAATCGCCTTGATAGTGCCAATCTCTGAAAGCTTGTTCTGTATTTAGTGCCATGTTAAGTGTGAGAGGTTTAACAGAAACGTTCCTGCAGATCAAGCCTGAGAAATACTGTCTAGGTCAGAATTACGGGACAGGTGACAAGCCTTTAAGTGTTTCTACGGTTCTCTCAAGCTTTTACAAGTGTTTCTATAACTCAGTAGAAACACCAAGAAAATGTTATTTGTTACTCTTAGACAAAAAGAGAGACCAAAAAAAAAAAAACTAAAGAAAAGTTGGTCGTTTATTTCGAGTACCAAAATGTAAATTCTAGTTTCCCATGCGACCACCACGTTAAGACCTCGTGCTATTTCTGTCTTTCAAGTCGAGTTAGAGAAATACGCCGGCTTTTAGTGTGACTTTTCTGATGGGGTGTTTCCTAATATGATCCTTAGTTCGGTGTACTTTAGGCTAAAATAGCAATTTTTAATGTACAAAGTAAAATATGGCCTTGCGCCGAGTATTGTTAACGAAGTATATAAGCAAAAAGAAACTAGTTATTCACTTAGAAATAGTGATTTTGATATCCCTACTTTTAATACTATAAACTATTGAAAACATTCTCTTAGATATCAAGGACCGCGCATATGGTCGAAACTAGATAATAAATTGTAAAGCTCTCTGGATATCGAATCATTAAAAAAGAACAAGTTGTTGTAACCTCTGTAATTCTTAAAGACCACCTATAATATGCCTACTGTTTTCATGTACTACTTATACATGCGTTTTTGCAGATTGATTGTATATACACTTCTTTGTTTTTTTACTTTTTTAATTGTAAATAATTTTAACGTTGTTGTTGTTGTTGTTGTTGCTGTATTCCCAATTGGTAGTTAATACTAAATACATTGACTCTTCAATAAAGCTGTTATTATTATTTGATTAATTTCAAATCAGTGGCTTTAGAAAAGTTTAGAATGACTTTGTAAAGGGATTATTTGTTTTGGTTTTGCTTTGGCTGAGCTCTGCGATTGGCTTAAAAAAATCAAGTTTCGACAAGCGTCGCGCCCTTTCTATATTAACTGATATTTTTGTAGCTCGGTCATCAGTAAATGAAATAATTATGCTTATGTGCAAATATTGTAAACAAAGATTACCCTGTTGGCGGACTCTATTTATCTGCTGGTCTTACATTTGTAAATATTGCCATGCGATTATAGTATCAGAGATAATATCACTACCATTAGTTTCTTTTTAGCCAACTTGTTGACTTTTTAGCTTATATATATAATATACCGAACTTTTTACTTGTCACTGTCATGAGATATTGTTACTCAAAGGCCGGATTCTTCACGTTGATAACTGGATTTATATCGAGTTATAGATACACTTGAAAGTTTAAAGAGCACTCGAAAATCTAGATTTACTCTTGGCTACGCTCATTTACGTCTCCAGATCTAGAGCCGCATGTCTATAACTGTCCATCTTAGCCGACACTGAAGTTCTTAGTTCAAACAAGTAGCTGATCATATCATAAGTCTCCTGACCCACTTTTCCCCAGTGCCAAGTTATGCCAAGTTATGCGCCTCTCTCGGGCTCAACAAACTCCTACTGCATCCAGACAAAATTTGACTGAAGCAGGCTAAATAGAAACGACAAGCATGAAGCGATTCTTTATTATTCACAGCTTCGATACTGATCGAAACTTCGTAAGCTGAATGCTAATCAAATAGTTTTTCAAAATGATAAATATGATTTTACGTGACAAAGGAAGCTACGAACGAATATCGCCTAAAAGGATAACTTATAGTTCAACATTTCATGTACTTTGTAAGTCACGTCAACTTCACCTGAAAGATAGCTGTTTCAAAGTTGAGACCATAAGTTTTTAAAAAACGTTTTTGAATCCCGGAATCATTGAGTTATTCAGCTAAAAGTAAGAGTAGGTATAGTTGTTGTGGGTACAGTCAATCCACTTTGAAAACTTCAAACCGTGACTTCCAATATTTTTTATTAAACCAGCCGGACACGAGTAACACGCTGATGAAGTTGCTCATGATCAGGGTTCACTGTGTTAAGTTTTACATGAGGCAAAATTCCTCATCATGCTTGAAAGAAAGCTAGAAAAAACTGAAAAGAAAAATAAGTTTCGATCCATGGACGCACGTGTCGAGACCTAGACGGACTTTAATTTAGCGACTGACAGAAATGAAGCCAAGTTCGAAACACTGACAGGTGTTTGAGAGCACTTTGGAAAGACAGTTCCTTTTGCTTAACCATTCATTCCAAGTTATCATGCTATCAGATCGACAAATTAAATTCAAGTTTTTTGGCTGGAAATTTTGAATGTAGGATACACGAAGACCTGGCTTTACTTTGTGTGAAAACGACTTTCTAGACTCGTAAGAAAATGCGTACTCTATGATTTGCCGAATAAAAAACCCTAAAAAGGAATTGCTAAAAGATTGATCATTATTGGTATAAATGCTTTTTCTTAGCTTTTAAAGTCGAAAATTGGGGGTTTTCGTACTTGTTTAATTAACAGGCGGAACACAAAAGCCCGCTTTATTAAAAGTGAATATTCGAAAGTATAACTTTACAAGACACAACAGTGATACGGCCCGCTGGTTTCTCCACAAAAGGATTGGAACGATACTGAAGCAAATAACACAGGAAGACATAGTTTGTCAACTGCGATTGTCACCGAATTTCATTTAAGCTGCTTGTTCTATTCCTAAGACCATCACTAACCAAGTGTCGGTTAGGAAACGGGCTCCTGAACTGACAAATCTACTCCTTGGGTTTTAAAATATCTGTTCAACCGCATGATCTCCTAACCAAACACAATGAGTAGCAACACATTGATCGAAGTGCGATAGCAAGTCAACTGAAGTATACATGTACTCGCTAACTTACCCTTTCTTATGAATTTAGCTGATACCACGATGATGTCTTTCATATCACTTTCGAATCGAAACTGATCACATGAGGCGGAACTGAGGGGGAGTAAACAAGACGAACATGTTACATCCTGCACTGGTAATTTTTTCTCACTTTGGACGAAGTTCATTATTTATAGCATTTGTCCGGCTCGAGTCTCTGAGGAGCAATGAGTAGCAGAACACTGATAGAGGTGTTTGGTCATATCGTGTTCAGTTTTACACGAGGAGTGACAGAGCACTACAACCCACAAGAACCTGAATACACGGCAGAGTCTTTTGGCTACAGTCTTATAGAAAGGGCAGGCCATGAATGGTATCGTCACGGAGATCCTAATGAGGAGTGTATTTATCAAGAATACAGCGACAGAGAAGCCACAACTTTAGACTTCGTAAGATCCAGCAGAATTAATGCAAGCCTTACAGACGCAAGTTTACCAGAAGAGAACGAAGAAACACAAGAGGATCAGCCAGATGAGGATAGAGCAATGGCTTGGAAGCGACTCAGACCGTCCGCTCTCAGAACGGTTTGTAAATCAATGTACAATGGAGCTTTAATTTCTTTACTGACTGCTACAATCGTAGGTTCAGTATACTTGTTGATCTCGTATTTGTGTTATAAAACTATAAACAACTGTGAATTTCTCCCAAAGATGTCCATTCCAGTAAACGTCCAATGGATGAGATTAATTTCTGCTGCAATCGCCTCTGGTTTTCTATACGCCTCGTTTTTTTTATGCACCTTATTTCTTTTTCGCCCACATCAGTTAATGGGGGTGAAAGGAAAATTGATCCTGGTTGCTTGCCTCGCATATTTCTTGGACACAACTTATCGAGTGGTTCTACAAGGCCTGGGAATATCTCATTCCAAGCTTTCGACTTTGCAAAAACTTCCACTCTATGTTTTGTTTTTTATGGGTGTATGTTGGCAAGCCTATCTTCTAACGAATCACTTCCGTCAGCGACGGACAAGGAGAGAGAAGATGGCTTTGTTTTTACAAATGACAGTTCCCTTCGGATCTATTATAATTCTTGCCGATGCTGTGAAATGTATTATTTACCCACTTTATAACAAGCAAAGTAAGGAAAGTGTACTACGCCTGGTAATCGCATTCTTCGCTCCTCTCGTTGGAGTCTTATTTAAAGTAATCTCACGAATTTTTGTTCAGCAGCAAGAGAGCATTACCCATCCGGGTTATGCGTGTGTCTTGTTAGCGCCATTGTATTGTCATTCAGCGATTATGTTTCGAGTGCTGCAGGCAGATCTTGACAGTCTACAATCCATGTCTGTTCTTGGATTGATTCACGGCGCTACAGAAGTCATAGAACGAAGCACAATGGTTGTGATTGATCACATTTGTCATGTGATTTGCAAAAGAACATCAGCTCCTTGGGGAAGTTTTCGTACTCCTCGCCGTGAGAGACTAATGGCTGATATCACAATCATGAGCATGTTGTATGAATCAACTGCTATAGTGTCTATGAACGGCGTTTTGTATTTGTATGAATATATGTTCTTAAAAGACGATTCACTCTTAGAACTTTTACAGTCTTTTGCTATGACAACTTCAGTTCAACTGGTGATCGAGTGGTTTTTCACTAGCGTCTCTCTAGCGATCGAGACTCGCTATCAGAATATAGCTGTCATGGCTGTTTGGCAAAGAAGATGGAAAAGACACATTACAGTGGCAGTTTTAGTTACTATTTCATCAGCCCCATGGGTTAGCGTAAACTTTTTAAACATGGCGCATGAGCGTTCTGAAGCGCCCTCCAATCAGCCTTGTAAAATGCCGTTTGCTTAAAACTGGAGATCACAAAGACTTTGAGCGGCAAGCCACTCTAACCGAACAGTGCCACACTGCTGACCACAAAGATCCGTTATACTGGTTGTAGCCTTCCAATGGATTGTATTTTTGTGCCATTAGTGGAGTAAACGCAAATCACACACTAAACGGCTCGGCGTTCTGCTACGTCATTAGCTTGGCTCATTTAGGGGGAAGAACCTATTTTTTTGTACAATTCCAACCAAAATTTACTCAAATAACGATTCCTGATTATTTTTCTACTTATGACAATGTATTAAGGGCCCATTAACCGATATTGTGATCTCCAGTCTCATCTAACCTCCTCATTTTTAGTTACTTCAGAGTTATTTCATGTGTTTCAACTTTTTCATGACCAGTAACACTAGTGATGACTTCATCAGGCCACGCCCTTGAACATGTGACTAATACAGAAAAAATGCAAAGGCTCCCAGCCAAATTACTTTCTCGGGATTGTTTCCATTGATTTAATATTTTAATTTAAATCCTGATTACGCCATGCATCGATTTTGTTTCATTTCTAAAAGGTCAGATTTTGGGAGCATTTCAAAATATTGAAAAATTCGTAATTTTCTTTAAAAAGCATGATTTCGAAAAAGGAATGCATAGCTATGTTGCCAACGTTGGTTTTAATCGAAATTCGTCGAAAAAGGCTGGATTTAATGAAAAACCGCGTTTCCTTTAGCGTTTAAAGACACCGGAAGTGCGCCCGATATCTATTGGAAGTTACCCTATCAGCGCGTGCGCAATTTACCCTACCAGCGCACTTCGGTGAGCTCACACAAAGCCACGCGGAGTTAGTTTTTCTCTTTCTATTGCTCTTGTTTTTCTGTATTTCTCTTATTTTGTCTTGCTTGTACTTTTCTTACTTTGCATTTTGTGAAACACAAAGAAAAACATCTAAAATGTATGCGAATTTGCAAGCTTTTGAGTTGTTTTTATTTTCCGTGCTCAGGCTGACGTAAGTGACCGGAAGTGAAATTTCACCTTCTTAGCAACGCGCACGAGCGCGCGCATGAATCGGTTAATGGGCCCTTAAACTTTTTACCTTAGAAAAATCGCGTAGAAAAATAATGGCTTTAAAAAAGTTTGGACGGAATTGGTAAATAGATGATTTCTTTTTGTTTTGCTTTTAATGAGCTCTGCGATTGCCTTAAAAATTAAAGCATAGTTTGAATAAGTGTTCTGACCAATTCCTTGTTGTAGTGTGTTATGCCAGGACCTTTCAATAGTCAGAGTTGATATTTTTGTAGCTCGGTCAGTAAATGAAGTGCTCATGCTTATATGCAAATATTGTAAACAAAGATTACGCTGTTGGTTGACTCTATTTGCTTGCCTTTCTATTGCTTTTAAATATTGTCTAAGCGATCGTAGTGTGTATAATATCCTATCAGTATCATTATTTTCCTTTCAGCTAACTTGTTGATTATTTGAAATTGTCTTTGGTAACTGAGTAATTCAATTATCTCTGTAAATAAAGTGTTTAAAAATTATTACTGAAAGGTGTATTTGTTTGAGAGTTTTTGTGTAAATAATTGCCCTGCTACAATAAAAGTATAGATATCCGTTTGAGTGTTTGGATACGATCCTATTCATGGAGCCAGGCCTGTAACGGAGTGACTGCATGTGTAACCGTATGTGTAAATTATGTCTTCATTGTATACAAGCATGCAATATAATGTATGGATAGAGCACATAAAGAGTTGGCCAGAGTTTGTAACGGTTTCGAAACGTTGATATCAAAGCGCTAGACATTTTAAAAAATTCCGAGAAACTAAAGAGTCTTGTCATTTTCGAAAGTAGCAAATGATTGTGAAGGTTAATTTATATGTATGACGCTGACAACTAAAAATGAAAATTTATTGTAAAACCCAACGTTTTCGACATATTCTCATGATCAGGGTTGGTCATGAGGACATTGAAGGTGGATACGTTAGTCTTCATTCCGTCTCACTAATGTAAATCATTTTCTACAGCTAGAGTGCAAGCTTATGCAGTAGATTACATGGCAAGATGGATGTGCAATCGAAAGCATCGGTAAGTTTAATTGAATGTTTCGAACCGGACACGTTGATAGATTTCAGAAGAAAGCGAGAAGTGTTACATCACGCGCGCGAGAGCTTTCAAAATAACGTTTCTGGCTATTCTTCAGCTTTGCGAGAACTTTGACTTCGTGGGGGGGGGGGGGGGAGAGGGGGTGGGGGGAGGTACTTCCAGAAAAATTGAGCGGGGGTGTGCGGCCCGCTTCTCAAAACCCTTACCCTATTTATGACCAAACTCTGCGGTATTCCCTACCCTATTTATGACCTGACCAAAAACTCGAAACCCTATTTATGACCTGACCCTTAAATCAAAACCTTGTTTTAGACCTGCGTTATTATTGGTTCCCTAGTTCAGACCAATGTTAAGTTACCATAAACATAATTTGTGAAGGGCTTTTGTTGTTTTTCTTTTCGATAATGATGAAAAAGTGGCTTCTTCTTAAAAACTTACCCATATGAAGGCTAGAGTGCAAAAACGATACCCTATTTATGACCAAAATCAGCTAAAGTCTATACCCTATTTATGACCAAAACGGCTGAAAAACCATACCCTTTGGGGCCGCATATACCTATATAGCCCATATAAGGGAGTACCCCCCCCCCCCGGCTTTGACTAAACAGTTGCCGAGATTCTTGTCGTTTTCAGGGGTCTCCTCTCATTGGAGTGCTATTTAAAGTAATCTCACGAATAGTTGTTCAACGGCTAGGGAGTATTATGCATCCGGGATATTCGTGTGTCTTGTTAACGCCATTGTATTGTGCCTCAGCGATTTTGTTCGAGTGTTGCAAGCAGATCTTGACAGTTTACAATCCATGGCTGTTCTTGGATTGATTCACGGCGCTACAGAAGTTATAGAACGAAGTTCCATGGTTGTGATTGATCACATTTGTCATGTGATTTGCAAACGGACATCAGCTCCTTGGGGAAGTTTTTGTACTCCTCGCCGTGAGAGACTTATGGCTGATATCGCTATTATGAGCATGTTGTATGAATCAACTGTTATAGTGTTTGTTAACGGATTATTGTACTTGTATCAATATGTATACTTAAAAGACGAGTCCCTTTTAGAACTGCTACAGTCTTTTGTTATGACGACTTCAGTTCAATTGGTGATCGAGTGGTTTTTCACCAGCCTCTCTCTAGCGATCGAGACTCGTTATCAGAATATAGCTGTAATGGCTGTTTGGCAAAGAAGATGGAAGACATACTTTAATGGCATTTGTAACTAATATGTCTTCAGGACTATGGTTTAGTTCAAATCTTTTAGACATGGCACATGCGCGCTTTAAAGAGCCCTTAAATCCGCCTTGTGATATGCCCTTTTGTTAAAGCTAGGGTTCGAAAAGATCTGGAAGCTGCTCAATCCGAACGGTACCGGCACACGGCTGACTACAGAGAACCGTGATTCTGGTTGTTAATGGGCTTGAAATTGTTAGTAAACAGTTAACCAGACGCAAAACGTCTCAGCGTACTGGTGCGTCCCAAGCCTGGAATGTCTCTTAAGTAAGGAAGAATCTAAGCCCGCGAGGGAACTTTAAAGTCCTTTTGCTGTTGTATGAGAGCATAACTCAAATATTACGATTTATACCATGCCATAGAAAATACAGCCAATCAGAATACAGGAGAGCCGTTTTATATTGGACGGTGTTACATTCAACATTCCCATCATGCGCCGCGCGTATGTCGCATTGACTGTGTTGGCCAATGTATTTTAATTGTTAGTAATAATAGTAATAGAGCGGTTTTCAATTAAGTGTCGAAAGTAATTAGACAATTACTTTGGTTTTGGTTTTGGTTTTGGTTTTACTACGGTTTGAGATTGGCTGAGTAGTCTAATTGGTAAGTAATTGGTTTGATTTTGGTTTTACGACACTCAATTAAAAACCACTTAATGCAACACTCTCTCGTGGTATGCTTAACATTTATTCCACGAGCGCGCGTTGGATATAAGATGGTGGATAGCCAACGAGGCGCGTAGGGGTGGGCTATAATCTTTTCATATCCAACAATCGCTAGTGGAATAGTTGTTTTATTAAAAACACCCTCAAAAGATAGAGAAATAAACTAAAACAAATATAAAAGCTTCCCCCAAATGCTACGCGCATGCTTACCATATTTGTAGAGCGTAGTATAATAACTCATAACCCATAATGGCTAAGTCAATAAAAACTCTCAAACATCATTATTTAATGATGCAATCTTTAATAACATTGAATATGCCATTCGTTGCTTGTATTTTCTTGGTAAACACACTCGCCTAAAGGCTTGTGTGTCAACCGAGAAAATACAAATGTCTCTTAGGATATTCCATGTTATTAAAAACTGGATCATTAGATAATGCAATTCGAGAGATTTCATTGGCTTAGCCATCATGGGTTATGAGCCATTGTTATACCTCGCAACGCAAATACGTTTTCCGATTGGAGAAGAGCGTGTCCCGTGTCGTGGGTCAAAACTCACTAACTCCCTAGGACGAACAAAACTCACAAACTCCTTAGGGAAACAACAATTTGAACTTTCGACTAGCACGTGATCAAGTCGTGCTCCTTGAAATAGCGGCAAATTTGTGAAAAATTTGTGTGGCAAATTTTTTTGTTTTTATCTTTTAATTTGGGCGGTATGACAAAACACCTAATGACTGGCGCCAAGAAAAACAGTGAAGTTTGTTTCCCCGAAACCTTCAATGTTCCCAGAGGCGCAGCCGAGGGGTACATCGAGGGTCTCGGGGAAACAAAACTCACTATTTCCCTTAGGGCCAGTCATTAAGTAGACTACAAGTAGTCCCTCTTTCGCTTAGTCCGTCGTGCATGACGCGAAAGAAAACCGCGAGAAAATAATTGCTGCGCGAAATCCTGGAGGCGGGGAGCGCGCGAAAGGAGGGACTACCGCCTAAGCCCAAGTGTTTGAATTATGCGTTGCTCTCACAACGCAAAAATATTATTGGCTTATGTTAGGGGCGTTGACAACGTGTTGTCAACATTCGAGATACGTATGACGTCTTGCAGGAATGTTTTGGAACCGGAGCAAATCGAGGCGGTACCAGAGCAAAGCGAAGCGTTGGAATCGCGCTTTGCAAGCCGTGATGTTCTTGCGAATCTGCCAGCAGGCTTTCGAAAGATTTAAATTTATCCAGTGTTTTGTTTGGCAAAGCTTTCCGTCTCCAACCCGGCTGCAAGCGTGTTAATGATTTCGCCGTTCAACAGCATCGTCCAAGTCAGCGAATATAAGTTTTCTGAGATTGGCCTTTCTGCCGTCCAGTTGAAAGATTGAACCGGACTTTCACTTGAAACCGGACATTCACCTGAAATTTTCCGCTGCTATCGGCAAACATTTCACCGCAGTTGGTTGGTCTCCTATGTCAAATGCATAATGTAAATTCTCGGTTGACACTCTGCATTTGAAATTTTCGCAATAACCTTTAGATTTACACCTACAGACGCAGCGAAAATCGCTAAAAGATGCCTCATTCGCAGTCTTCTTTTTAAAACTTCTTTGGCAATTACGCTGAAAGAACACTAAACGAAGATATAATTCTCACGGCATATGTTTTTGCAATTTTATTCAGGATGTCTCCCGGGCTTATTGACAACAAGCGATAATAAGAGGACGTCAAGATGAGAAATCCTACACCGAAAAATCACTCGCCCGTGAAAGGGCAAACTCTTGGGCTTAGGTGCCGGTGGTAGTCCCTCCTTTCGCGCGCTCCTCGCCCCCAGGATTTCGCGCAGCCATTTTTTTCTCGCGGTTTTCTTTCGCGTCACCCACTACGGACTAAGCGAAAGAGGGACTGCTCGTAGTCTAGTCATTAAGTGCTTATTACACCGTGCTCTACAAATATGATAAGCGTACGTATACGCGTGATTATTTTGGGCGTTTTTATTTCAGATTAGTTTTCTGTATTACTGGAGCGTTTTCAGTTACTGACAATTATTCCACTCGCGCTTGTTGGATATGAGATAATTACAGCCAACTCGGCGCTAGGTGCCTCTTGGCTACTTTCCATCTCAAATCCAACGCGCGCTCGTGGAATAAATAAACAATAGCCTCCATTTCATACGAAAATATTCTCGGATATTTGTCCGCCAAAATTAGCTGTTCCGAGAAGCGAAAACGACGGGAAGAAAAGTGTAATTTTTGAAAAGTGTGAAAGAAAACTGTGAGTTTTGAGGAAAAGATCATGTCCAAGAGCAAATATACGAGCATATTTTCGCCTCAAATGGAGGCTATTGTGTATCTTATCCTTCAGATGTTTTTCGCAACACCTGCGGTTTTGAAAATTAGGGAATATCACTCGGACATTTCCCAATTTTTGCTGTAGAATATTCAGTCACGTGACGCATTTAGACCAATCGCGCGGGAGCGAAAATATTTGATGGATTATAATTGTTAATAACACGAGAGAGCATTGCATAACTATTATTAAAACCTCTCAGTCGTAATTTAACACAGCTTGGACCAAACATACAGCAGAATCGCCTTGATGGTGGCTGTCTCTTAAAGCTTGTTCTGTATTTAGTGCCATGTTAAGTGTGAGAGGTTTAACAGAAACGTTCCTGCAGATCAAGCCTGAGAAATACTGTCTAGGTCAGAATCATGGGACAGGTGACAAGCCTTTAAGTGTTTCTACGGTTCTCTCAAGCTTTCACAAGTGTTTCTATAACTCAGTAGAAACACCAAGAAAATGTTATTTGTTACTCTTAGACAAAAAAAGAGAGACAAAAAAAAAAAAAACTAACGAAAAGTTGGTCGTTTATTTCGAGTACCAAAATGTAAATTCTAGTTTCCCATGCGACCACCACGTTAAGACCTCGTGCTATTTCTGTCTTTCAAGTCGAGTTAGAGAAATACGCCGGCTTTTAGTGTGACTTTTCTGATGGGGTGTTTCCTAGTATGATCCTTAGTTCGGTGTACTTTAGGCTAAAATAGCAATGTTAAATATACAAAGTAAAATATGGCCTTGCGCCGAGTATTGTTAACGAACTATATAAGAAGAAAGAAACTAGTTATTCACTTAGAAATAGTGATTTTGATATCCCTACTTTTAATACTATAAACTGTTGAAAACATTCTCTTAGATATCAAGGACCGCGCATATGATCGAAACTAGATAATAAATTGTAAGGCTCTCTGGATATCGAATCATTCAAAAAGAACATTAGGAAAAAAGACCTCACGTCATTTCTGTACAACAACAATATTTGTTGTAACCTCTGTAATTCTTAAAGACCACCTATAATATGCCTACCGTTTTCATGTACTACTTATACATGCATTTTTGCAGATTGATTGTATATACACTTTTTTTTTTTTTACTTTTTTAATTGTAAATAATTTTAACTTTGTTGGTGTTGTTGTTGTATTCCCAATTGGTAGTTAATACTAAATACATTGACTCTTCAATAAAGCTGTTATTGTTATTTGATTAATTTTAAATCAGTGGCTTTAGAAAAGTTTAGAATGACTTTGTAAAGGGATTATTTGTTTTGGTTTTGCTTTGGTTGAGTTCTGCGATTGGCTTAAAAAAATCAAGTTTCGACAAGCGTCGCGCCCTTTCTATATTAAGAACTGATATTTTTGTAGCTCGGTCACCAGTAAATGAAATAATCATGCTTATGTGCAAATATTGTAAACAATGATTACCCTGTTGGCGGACTCTATTTATCTGCTGGTTTTACATTTGTAAATATTGCCATGCGATTATAGTATCAAACATAATATCACTACCATTAGTTTCTTTTTAGCCAACTTGTTGATTTTTTTTGCTTATATATGTAATATACCGAGCTTTTTACTTGTCACTGTCATGAGATATTGTTACTCAAAGGCCGGATTCTTCACGTTGATAACTGGATTTATATCGAGTTATAGATACACTTGAAAGTTTAAAGAGCACTCGAAAATCTAGATTTACTCTTGGCTACGCTCATTTACGTCTCCAGATCTAGAGCCGCATGTCTATACCTGTCCATCTTAGCCGGCACTGAAGTTCTTAGTTCAAACAGGTAGCTGATCATATCATAAGTCTCCTGACCCACTTTTCCCCAGTGCCTCTCTCGGGCTCAACAAACTCCTACTGCATCCAGACAAAATTTGACTGAAGCAGGCTAAGTAGAAATGACAAGCATGAAGCGATTCTTTATTATTCACAGCTTCGATACTGATCGAAACTTCGTAAGCTGAATGCTAATCAAATAGTTTTTCAAAATGATAAATATGATTTTACGTGACAAAGGAAGCTACGAACGAATATCGCCTAAAAGGATAACTTATAGTTCAACATTTCACGTTCTTTGTAAGTCACGTCAACTTCACCTGAAAGATAACGGTTTCAAAGTTGACGACCATAAGTTTTTAAAAAACGTTTTTGAATCTCGGAATTGTTCAGTTATTCAGCTAAACGTAAGAGTAGGTATTGTTGTTGTGGGTACAGTCAATCCACTTTGAAAACTTCAAACCGTGACTTCCAATGTTTCTTTATTAAACCAGCCGGACACGAGTAACACGCTGATGAAGTTGCTCATGATCAGGGTTCACTGTGTTAAGTTTTACGTGAGGCAAAATTCCTCATCATGCTTGAAAGAAAGCTAGAAAAAACTGAAAAGAAAAATAAGTTTCGATCCATGGACGCACGGGTCGAGACCTAGACGGACTTTAATTTAGCGACTGACAGAAATGCAGCCAAGTTCGAAACACTGACAGGTGTTTGAGAGCACTTTGGAAAGACAGTTCCTTTTGCTTAACCATTCATTCCAAGTTATCATGCTATCAGATCGACAAATTAAATTCAAGTTTTTTGGCTGGAAATTTTGAATGTAGGATACACGAAGACCTGGCTTTACTTTGTGTGAAAACGACTTTCTAGACTAGCAAGAAAATGCATACTCTATGATTTGCCGAATAAAAAACCCTAACATTAATTGCTAATAAATTGATCATTATTTGTATAAATGCTTTTTCTTAGCTTTTAAAGTCGAAAATTGAGGGTTTTCGTACTTGTTTAATTAACAGGCGGAACACAAAAGCCCGCTTTATTAAAAGTGAATATTCGAAAGTATAACTACACAAGACACAACAGACACAACAGTGATACGGCCCGCTGGTTTCTCCACAAAAGGATTGGAACGATACTGAAACAAATAACACAGGAAGACATAGTTTGTCACAAAAGCCCGCTTTATTAAAAGTGAATATTCGAAAGTATAACTACACAAGACACAACAGACACAACAGTGATACGGCCCGCTGGTTTCTCCACAAAAGGATTGGAACGATACTGAAGCAAATAACACAGGAAGACATAGTTTGACAACTGCGATTGTCACCGAATTTCATTTAAGCTGCTTGCTGTACTCCTAAGACCATCACTAACCAAGTGTGGGTTAGGAAACGGGCTCCTGAACTGACAAATCTACTCCTTGGGTTTTAAAATATCTGTTCAACTGCATGATCTCCTAACCAAACACAATGAGTAGCAACACATTGATCGAAGTGCGATAGCAAGTCAACTGAAGTATACATGTACTCGCTAACTTACACTTTCTTATGAATTTAGCTGATACCACGATGATGTCTTTCATATCACTTTCGAAACGAAACTGATCACATGAGGCGGAAATGAGAGGGAGTAAATAAGACGAACATGTTACATCCTGCACTGGTAATTTTTTCTCACTTTGGACGAAGTTCATTATTTATAGCATTTGTCCGGCTCGAGTCTCTGAGGAGCAATGAGTAGCAGAACACTGATAGAGGTGTTTGGTCATATCGTGTTCAGTTTTACACGAGGAGTGACAGAGCACTACAACCCACAAGAACCTGAATACACAGTAGAGTCTTTTGGCTACAGTCCTCTAGAAAGGGCAGGCCATGAATGGTATCGTCACGGAGATCCTAATGAGGAATGTATTTATCAAGAATACAGCGACAGAGAAGCCACAACTTTAGACTTCATAAGCTCCAGCAGAATTAATGCAAGCCTTACAGACGCAAGTTTACCAGAAGAGAACGAAGAAACACAAGAAGATCAGCAAGATGAAGATAGAGCAATGGCTTGGAAGCGACTCAGACCATCCGCTCTCAGAACGGTTTGTAAATCAATGTACATTGGAGCTTTGATTTCTTTACTGACTGCTACAATCATAGGTTCAGTATACTTGTTGATCTCGTATTTGTGTTATAAAACTATACACAACTGTGAATTTCTCCCAAAGATGTCCATTCCAGTAAACGTCCAATGGATGAGATTAATTTCTGATGCAATCGCCTCTGGTTTTCAATACGCTTCGTTTTTTTTATGGCCCTTATTTCTTTTTCGCCCACACCAGTTAATGGGGGTGAAAGGAAAATTGATTCTGGTTGCTTGCCTCGCATATTGTCATTCAGCGATTATGTTCCGAGTGCTGCAGGCAGATCTTGACAGTTTACAATCCATGTCTGTCCTTGGATTGATTCACGGCGCTACAGAAGTCATAGAACGAAGCACAATGGTTTTGATTGATCACATTTGTCATGTGATTTGCAAAAGAACATCAGCTCCTTGGGGAAGTTTTCGTACTCCTCGCCGTGAGAGACTAATGGCTGATATCGCTATCATGAGCATGTTGTATGAATCAACTGCTATAGTGTCTGTTAACGGCGTTTTGTATTTGTATCAATATACATACTTAAAAGACGATTCCTTTTTAAAACTGCTGCAGTCTTTTGCTATGACAACTTCAGTTCAACTGGTGATCGAGTGGTTATTCACCAGCATGTCTCTAGCGATCGAGACTCGCTATCAGAATATAGCTGTCATGGCTGTTTGGCAAAGAAGATGGAAAAGACACATTTTAATGGCATTTGTAGCTACTATTTCATCAGCCATATGGGCCAGTAGCGAAAACCTTTTAGATATGGCACATGAGCGTTTTGAAGACCCTTTAAATCAACCTTGTAAAATGCCGTTTGCTTAAAACTGGAGATCACAAAGATTTTGAGCTGCAAGCCGCTCGAGCCGAACAGTGCCACATAGCCTGCGTAGCAAGCGTTTCCGTGGGGTTTGGGAGTAAAGAAAGACCGAGGAACGGGATTTTCGGTGTTTTGGCCGCGCGAAAAATGGGGCGAGAGCCAAAAACCGAAAGAGGGGGGTGGGATCGACACATGTCAATAATGTTCCACAAGCCGAGCCAATCACGAGCTCCGTTCGCTGATGAACGAAGGTTTTCAAAATCCAGGGGTTTGTCTGCAAGCGTTTCCTTCCTTCCCCTCCCCCACCCCGTCTTTCGTTTTTTGGCTCTCGCCCCATTTTTCGCGCGGGCAAAACACCGAAAATCCCGTTCCTCGGTCTTTCTTTACTCCCAAACCCCACGGAAACGCTTGCTACGCAGGCTAAATGCCACACTCCTGACCACAAAGATCCGTGATTCTGGTTGTAGCCTTCTAATGGATTGTGTATTTTCCTGCCATTACTGGAGTAAAAGCAAATCAAACACTAAACGGCTCGGCGTTCTGCCAATTTCCGCATTGAATCTTTGACTTGTCTCGACCATGGAAGAATTTTGGGCGCGCCGAATGAAGACTGCGTCATAAAGTCTGTTTCCTTTAGGTATGCGAGTGCTAACATAACTCAAATATTTCACAATAAGGTTATGAGCTCGAGATCAGGCTCTATGAGGTGATAGCTGATGAGGCCGAAGCTAATTATGGTCGAATCAACTATCACTTGGTAGAAATCGAGAGGGAAGAATCTAAATTTTTTGTAGAATTCCAACTAAAATTCACTTCAAATAACGGTTTCCAATTATTTTTCCACTGATGACAATGTATTAAACTGCACGTAAGAAAAATCGCTTAGCAAATTAATGGCTTTAGAAAAGTTTGGACTGACTTTGTAAACAGAGTATTTGTTTTCGTTTTGCTTTGACTGAGCTCTGCGATTGCCATAAAATTAAGTTTGGATAAGTGTTCTGACCAATTCCTTGATATAGTCTGCTGTGTCATGACCTTTCAATATTCAGAGTTGATATTTTTGTAGCTCGGTCAGTAAATGAAGTGCTCATGCTTATGTACAATATTGCAAACAAAGATTACCCTGTTGGTTGACTCTATTTGCTTGCCTTGCTTGCTTTTACATATTGCTAAGCGATCGTACTTTGTATGATATCATATCAGTATCATTATTTTCCTTTAAGCTAACTTGTTGATAATTTGAAATAATCTTTGGTTAATGAGTTATTCAATTATCCCTATAAATAAAGTGTTAAAAAAATTATTACTCAAAGGTGTATTTGTTTGAGATTTTTGTGTAACTAATCGCCCTGCGACAATAAAAGTATAGATATCCATTTGAGTCTTTGGATACGATCCTATTCATGGAGCCAGGCCTGTAACGGAGTGACTGCATGTGTAACCGCATATGTAAATTATGTCTTCATTGTATACAAGCATGTAATGTAATGTAATGTAATGTATGGTTAGAGCACATAAACTGTCGGCCAGAGTTTGTAACGGTCTCGAAACGTTGACATTAAAACGCTAGACATTTTGAAAAATTGTGAGAACCTAAAAACTCTTGTCATTTTCGAAAATGGTAAAAGATTGTGATGGTAAATTTATATGTATAACGTTTAAAACTGGAAAAGAAAATTTATTGTAAAACCCAACGTTCTCGACATATTCACATGATCAGGGTTGATCATGATGATACTGAAGGTGGATGTATCAGTCTTCTTCCCGTTCCACTAACATAAGGCATTTTCTGCAGAGTGCAAGCTTATGCAGTAGACTGACATTGCAAGATGAATGTGCAAGCGAAACCATCGGTAATTTTGATTGAGTGTTTCGGACCGGACACGTTGACAGATTTCAGAAGAAAGCGAGAAGTATTAGATCACGCGCGCGAGAGCTTTTAAAATAACGTTTCTGGCTATTCTTCAGCTTTGCGAGAGCTTGGCTAAACAGTTGCCGATATTCTTGTCGTGTTTAAGGGAAATAAGTGGTGGTGAGTAAAAAATTCTGTCTGTTTGTGGGTCGTCCTGGATAGATTTAAGTTAAACACAGCCTAATTCAGTTCTACCCGTCACACCAACGTACTGAGGTTTATATCATTAGGGACTTTAAGCAACAACAACGCGGACGGCGACGGGAACGCCGTAAGATCAGGGAAAAGCCAAAAGGTCCACTGCGCATGACTGGCGGGAAACAGGTTGACGTTCTGTGTTCGGGCTCGACGCGAGGGAAGCTCATTTCGCGTTGTCTGAAAACGTGAGTTTTCGCTTTCGTTTCCTCTGCTGTGTCAACGTTAAATAACCCGTGTTACTAATTTCGAGGAACTTTAATGCTTGTTTTCTCTTGTTACGTGAGATATTTCATTTTATATAGAAACGTCGAAAAATCTCAAGCGAACTCAAGCCAGTCGACGAACATGTGAGTACCGCGAAATATCTTTTTGAAAGCTTATGTAAATAAAGACAACTTACACGAATTTCAATCGAAATTTTTCCTTTCAAGAAATACTCAAATGTCAAATGGCTCATTATGGTGAAATTCTAACACATGTAAAAGGGTAGATACCATTAAAACTCGTGTAGCTGTTTCCATTTTCAGTCGTAAGATCAGTGGTTTACTTAGATATTTATCAGTCGGCACACTGATTTGTCGCGCCAGTCTGATTAAACATCTGCTGATAATAAGTTCATTTACTTCATTGTACAACTCAGCGAGAAGGGGCAAGTTGCGTTTGTGGAGGCGAAATTCGGACAGGCATTCGTCGTCTTCAAACCATCGAAGTTAAAATCAGGAAAGGAATCATAAGGTTGGTCGAGATCATTAGACCGGTTCAGTTAAATCGTACAAGAGTAGAAGTTCGTCATCGTTTAACACACCTTCATCGTGGATTATCAAGAGTTGATTGCGAACTTCTTTCAATGAAGTCATCCTAGTTCATCCTGATATACAGAGGACGAATATCACCAATGTCAATAAGCCTGACAGTGCAGAAACCGAGGTTTCCGACGTTGCTGCTTAATGTTTGTGAATTCCCGCTGCAACGGCGTTCTCTCCCCAGCCTTCTCACAGGTTTCGGCGTCCCCGTCGCCGTCCGCGTTCCCACTGCTTAAAGTCCCTATTATTTACAGAGTGCAAGTTACGCTCTTGATTACATTGCAAGATGGGTGAGCAATCGGAACCATCGGTGATTTTGATTGAGTGTTTCGGATCAGACAAGTTGAAAGATTTGAGAACGAAACGTTCATTAGGGACCCACCCTGATTATGAAAGTGATAAGGGGTGGGGTGGGTGGGACTTCTTCGGCTTGCAGGAATTTTATTTCGCCTTCACTGCTTCTGCAGGAAATTTTTACGGAGTCAAGTCCCCTGTACGGATTTTTTATTTTTTTCTGGCGACGCGGCGGGGGGAGGAGAAGGGGGGGGGGGTACGCGGATTTTCTACTCTCGCAATCTTAATCTTGACACTCGCCACAATCTGATTACCTGGAAGAGGCTTCAAACAAATATTTTTCATCTTTCACACAGTCGTTTTGCTTTCCTGTCCAAATTATACTCCGGGGAAAACATAACCAAGTATCAGACACATTTAAGTGCTATTGCCTAACTGATGCGGCATTTTTGCATTTTTTTTGTTTGGGAAATATCAATTTTATTTATTCATTCCCCTCGTAATAAAATTCCTTCTTGGCATGCATTGAATCAAGGTTTTAGCTAGGATTCTGTGACTAGCCGTCCAGTAACAAACATGGAGGTTGAACATACATAACGTGCTAGTGGTAGGACGTGTTTTTTGTTGCTCCTTGAAATGGCGGAGTAACAAGTGATCATGCACGTTCCCGAAGCAAACCATTGAAATACCTGAAGATGGCGGAAAACCTAATGAGCCCAAAAGAGGAAGAAGTAGGAAACGTCAAAGAGGAAGCAGCTCCAAAACGGACGAAGAAACTAACGATTCTGACATGATTTGCGGCCAACATGGCGACCAAGTTGACCAAGACGACGATCAGACAAGCGCTGCTCGCTTTGAAGAAATTAATCAGAAGCTTGACAAGCTCTTGGTTCTTTGTCCTCTAATTGAAGACCTTAAGACCCAGTTAGCGCTGCTAAAGGAAGAAAACACAGAGCTAAAGGAGGGTCCACAATAGGTTTTGGCGGGATGCAGGATTTGCCTTTTTTTCGCCGTGATATTCGGGATTTGAGCTGAAAACAGGGGCGGGAAGCGGGAATTACTATTAAGAGCGGGAGTGGGATTTTGTGTTTTTATGTTGTTGGGATGCGGGATTCGTGAGGGGAACAGAGCGGGATACGGGATTTCCATTCTTTTGTGACCTCATAAATTCATAATTGACCGACGCAAAAACTGCAAGTTGGCAGAAACGAACCTTTTGTGTGTATAGCTGTGTCAGGTTTCAAGTGATGGATAGCAATGGCTCTGTGCCCTGTCAGGTTCTGTCAAAAGCATCCATTATCGCTTGTCTACGTTAGTATCATGAGACTATGAGATGGTCTTTGAGTTCTATTGCGATCATTTGTGTTGGCCTCTGACATCAATGACATCTGTCCATTTCCGACATTTTCGACGCTTGCGCCTGTAATCAAAACCCCCCGATCCTTTCTAGTTTTTCTAGTCTTTTGACCTTTTCCAGAGCTCTTGGCTTGTTTTGGCCAGGACGGCCACACCGGATGGTGGCAATAGTGATTTATCGAACAAAGTATTCGACATTATAAATTGCATCGCCATATATTACGAAAATGTGTGCAAGTGGGAATGCCTTCATTTGGAAAGAAAAGTTCTGAGCCCAGATTTCAAGGAAAGTGAAGATGCTGAAAGCTTTGAAAGAGATTGTCAGGTGTGTTTATGGGCCATGTCTTGAATATGGGAGTGAACAATTGCTTTCTTTCACTGATACGTGGACAAAAGAAAACAAAACAGTAAACCGTTTACAGAAAGAAACCTTACAATCATTTGTGCTTACTTATCTGCTATCCATTGAATCCTTTTGTGATCTTTTATGTGATATCTTTTTTAAACAAGTTTCTTTGTTAATTATTAATTTAACAAATTAATAATTAATACAGAAAAGTTTAAAAGTGGGTGGGATCGGGATTTCAGGGCAAAAACGGGCGGGATGGCGTGATTAATAGGAAAAAATGGGCGGAAAAGCGAGATCCCTATTGTGGACCCCCCTAAAGAAATCATTACAATGGGCGACAGACGAAGTAAATGATTTGCGAAACAACCAGAATGAAATGAGAACCGAACTAAACAGCTCCAGAGACATGTTGCAATATGTCCAGCAAGATCTCCAGATGCAGACCATACGCAACATTAAAATTGAAGCTCAGTCAAGGCGAAGTAACATTAAGTTCTTTGGAGTGCGAGAAGCAGAAGCTGAAAGTAACCCGTACGAAACAGAGAGGATCGTAAAACTTTTTCTTGTCAACGAGCTCAAAATGCCAATTGAAGACGTGACGAATTTAAAATTCGAAATAGTACACCGCATGCCAACTAAACGCTAAGCAAGGACAACAACGAGTGGACCAAGACCTATTATAGCCAAGCTGAGTTTTTACAAGGATAAGCGCCGTATATTTAAGCACGTGAAGAATATCGACCCTGAGTTAAAGATCGGCGTCGCAGATGGCTATCCCAAGGAAATAGATGAAATGAGGAAGGCGCTACTACCAGTGCTAAGGAAGGCCAAGAGGAAAAAGGCTTCAGCCTCGTTCAACGTGGACAGACTTGTAATTAAAATTAAAATTTACCCTGGACCTGAAACTGAGAATTTTCCTTTCTATGCAAAATTTTTGTCGTCGTAAAATCGCTATCTGATCTTATTTAAATCACAAGACAGCTTCGGGAATCCATCTTGCACGGTAAGCCGTCACATTTTCAAGGGAGTTGGTTACATTTAGGTTATATGCACACTTGAGACTCCCTTACCTCCTTTGCTAATTGTTAGTAAAGTAGTCAAAAGTGCCAGATTCTAGCTTTGCCGCAGTTAATTGCTTTGCCCTAAAATTTCCTAAATTTTCGCGACTTTAGCTGCACAAATTCGATAAATTTGTGCTGGCACTTTTTCATTTATTTGTGTTTAGGTTGGTTTTATATTTAAGTGTCGATGATCGTTTACATATCAAGAATGAGTACCCAATTAGGTTTAAATAATAGACTCCATCTTACAGCCAACTACAGAAGATTTTATAACAATTTGTATAGAAAGCACAGGTCAAGAATTCTATTTGCGGTTCTGGTCTTTGTTAAGAGAAGAAATGGTACAAAGTCTCAACTACGCATATGAACACGGACAACTGAACTTAATGCAAAAACAGGACATTATCAAGGTGATACCAAAAAAAAAAAAGGAAAGACAAGTCATTCCTTGAAAACTGGAGACCCTTAAGCTTACTCAATGTTGATTACAAAATCGCTACAAAAGTTATAGCACACAGGATTTCGAGTGTTCTTCCAATCATTGTCAAGGAAGACCAAATCGGATATGTCAAAGGCCGGTACATCGGTCAAAATATAAGGCTAATCACAGACATCATGAAGGTAACAAAACTAGAAAGTATATCTGGTTTGGCCATTTTCATTGATTTTAAAAAGCATTCGACACGGTGGATTGGAACCTCCTCTTCAGGGCGCTGCAAGCTTTTAAGAGGCTGTCTTTGTAAAAAACCGACCACTGATTTTACTTCGAAAATTCGATTTTTCTCATAAGCTGGTATTTTCGAAGCCCTTACCTATTCAATCACTAAAATGAGTTTTATTTGATTAAAAATTCTATTTGAATTTTTCTGGGATAGATTGAAGTTCGGTCCGCTCGACACAAGTTGCGTGCCTGCCGCTCAAAAGTCCCAATTCTTTTTTCAACCATAGATATATCATAGCAGTTTGTTTAGTCATGTTGCAATTATAATTCAATGTTGTTCCTTCAACGGTTAAAAGAAGATTTTCTACCCGTTAAATCGAGTTTTGAACCAAACACGAAAATAGCTCTACTTTGAAGGCACGTTTTAAAAATGTGGCACCTGTTTGAAAATGCCGAACTACATGAATAGAAAGTATAAATGGCCCTTAATTTAAAACAGTAATAAAATTTGTCTGCCCACTAGGTTTTCAAAACTAACGACCGCTTAAAGTCAGGATATTTTGAAAATAGTCCAGTGAGTAACTTACATCCTCGCCTTCGTAAAGTGCTCCGATAAATTCACGTAGATCGTTTACCTGGCTTCAAGATTAAAGTTTAGGTCGTTTATAGCGATCCTTGAAACCTAGGTAGCATTAAAACTGCCAGCTTTTCCTTCCAGCTGTAGGTTTGTATACAAGGTACATTTATGCGTTCCTCATCTGTGTCGAGCGTGACGGTAACATACTTCGATGTTTTTTTGTATTACTGACCATTGTTTTCCTCGAAGCCGGTTTAGTCATGTAGAGTCCTCTTGAAACGTTTGCAGAAGCACTCTTTCGGACATTTCTCGGCACACATACAAGTATGAACAGTAAACTGTGATCCGAGGATCCAAGGAAGGATTGATAAATGCTACGGCTATTTTGTGTTTACAATAGCTGTTTTACTTCCCAATCTGATGTGATACTCACGGTCTGTTCGTATAGGGCCCCGTCAAACTGAAACAGCTGCCCCTTTGTAGCAACGTGTGGAAGATCAACGAAATCAGATCTAGTCAACTTTAGGTCATAGATGTCATTGAACCAGTTGTTCTCGAAAGCTTTCGAGAACTTACCGCCGTTACGTAGATGACACTCTAGTCGGGATGCCAGATCTGACAGCAGCTACAGTATTTTTGGATACCTTGAACCACGCCCATAGCGCCGTCAGCTTCACTATGGAGGTAGAGGAAAATGGGATGCTCCCTTTCCTTGGGGTGCAGCTTCTAAATCGCGCACCACGTGTTGAAACAAAGGTTTACGTTAAGCCGACAAACACTGGGCTACTCCTGCACTATCACAGCCATGTGGACAGCCGCTACAAGCATGGTTTGCTCGTCACCATGCTTGATCGCGCGCACCGGCTAACGTCATCTTGGGCGCATTTCTCAGAGGAGTGTGAACGTTTGAGAGGGGTCTTCCGTAAGCTGAGGTATCCGAATCACCTTATTGATTCCGTCATCAACAGGTTTATTACCTCAAGAGTCGTATTGGACCAGCCCAAACAGCATACCGATGACGCCTTCGGGATAGTTATCCCCTATAAAGATCAGGATGCTGCGCTGTCTGTCAAACGACAACTTAAAAATCTTAGCAGCAAGGTGCAAAAGACCATCCAACTCGTGTTTACTAGCCGCAAGCTTAAACAAGATCTAAGCCTACGTGAGCCCAAGCCTAACACCTTAACCCAGCAATGCGTTGTTTATTTATTCAAGTGTGACCTGTGTGATGCAGGTTATGTCGGGTACACAAAGGGCCACTGCACCTTCACACGCGCGTTGAGGGATATCGTCAAAAGGCGTCATCTATTTACAAGCATTATTCCAAAGAACATAACACTACTGTTCCGACCAATTTCTTAACACGCTTCAATGTAATCAAGAAATGCACGAACAAATTTGACTGCCTTGTTAATGAAATGCTTTGTATTCAAGATCTTAAACCAGCACTGAATGTACAGTCTGATTCTCTTCGTGCTAAAGTATTCATGTAATGAGCTTGGTACCCTCTTATGCAAATTCGCTTCAACTTAGCCTCTTCACAAACCGGTTTTTGTATTTAATGCGCATGCGCATTGAACAACTATGTTGAAAACGGTTTCGTGTTAAACCATCCCGAGTGTAAAACTTCGGAGGTCCCATGGGATTTCCCGAAGAAATGAATCGTCACGAGTGTTATTTCGCACTGTCATCGTATTAAATCGGGAAGACCGAACACCAAGTACATGAGCGCAATGGCGACCTGATGCCGGTTCACGTCGTTCGTGTGCATGGAAGCAGAGTTCGGGTAACTTGTTGTTCGAGCGTTCAAGTAAAGGCGGCCACACTGCTATAACTTCCGGGGCGTATCGTTGCATGCTGTGTTGTCGTTGCCGTTTTTTCTGTTTCGAATAATTTGGACAGCTTTCCGTCGCGAGTTGGTTTCTAATTTTCAAGGTAAGCTTAAGTTATTATCCATTTCTCAGTCACTATGTCGTTTTCTTCCTTTCTTCGTAAGTTAACTACACAGCCCTCGAGAATTTAAGCTTACCTACCAACAAATGCCTTGTTATGCCTCCTTGTTATTTCATTTAGGTGTTGCTAACCGAGTTTCCTCGGTGACAGGAGTTTCTTTGGTCCCGCAAGCCATTGAAATTTCCTTTAGCCATGGCTATAAATAGTCACATTGGGATGTGATTTCAGTCGAATTGCTGAACTTACTGGAGCTGTTTGTTATCGTATTAAATGGAAAGATCAATCTGCGAATAATTGATTGTCTACCTCATCACATGTTCAACGGGGATGCTGGAATTTTATGCTTGCGATTTTTATTTAACTGTGTTTTACTTGCCAACATCGCAACAAATTAAGCTTATGTACACTATGAAAAACTGGAATCAAATGATGTTCTACTACTACATGACAAACTGAATGATGTAGAGGAAATTCCAGGCCCTGCAATATTTGATATGATTGGTCCAACGACCACTGTGTCTGTAGACTAAAAATCAGGGAATGCAACACCGTTTGGTGAAGATACTGGTGAGCAATGTGTTGAATTGTCTCATCAAATCGAATATATTAATTTGCAAACTTATTTCACTCTGAATATAGTTACTGGAAATGACCTCTATAGCTCCTCAAGATATTCTGGACGAACAAATGACTGTTTGCTGTAGACTGATACACGTAGCTAACTGACTTACATCCAGGTGGTCTATGACATTTCCAGACTGCACACTTTTTATTCATTATTGCATCCTCATTTCAATTACCGAGAGCTAACCCTAAACAGGCTAACCTGAGCATTATTCAGGCTAGCCTGAATGATATTTATATAGGCTAAGCAGAGTGATTTTTAGGCTAACCAGGCTACTATTTAGGCCTAAATGTAGTTTGTAGTTTGCAAATGTCATACACTGCATTAATTCCATGTTTGTTTTCAATTTTTCCTAGATGTATACATGTACAATACAATACAATACAATACCTTGCAATGCTCTAATCCCTCTATGAGATGCGCCTGCAGGGAATCATGGTAGTTGTATTTATGAAAACAAATATCCAATCCAAGATGATTAATACAACTACCATTATGTTTCCCTGCAGGCGCATTTCATGGAGGGAATGGCTATTATGGCATACCGTGCAATGCAATACAGCAGATATATCTTAATAGATGTTTTGATGTACAAAGTATTGCTCTATATTATTATGAATCAATGTGCTGTATTTTGATGAGCAAGTCAATACACAAGCAACGAGTAAAATGGGTGTCTGGAAAACCCGAATAGTGAAGAGCGAATAGTCGCGAAGAGCGAACAGCGAATAGTCCCGAGTAGCGAATATCGAATAGTGCGAATAGTGCGAATAGTGCGAATAGTGGCAAATAGTCTCGAATAGTGGCGAATAGTGGCACTGAAATAGTGGCAAACAGTAACAAATAGGGTATCCAGTATCTCGCAGTCAACCTCGTAGCAACTTAGGATGGGATTTTTCCGCTAAAAAGCACAGACGCTTATCAGGATAAAAGGCGTTTCTAAACGTAATTTCTTCTGTTTTAACCGCTGCAAAAGCGTAAATACGTCTTTATTAGGTTATCCTTGTGTTTTCTGTTTTCTTAATGTCGGCGATGGACAGCCTACCAGCCTGAGTCCGGAGAAGAAAAGGTAATAAATTCACTGAAATTCTGTTGCTTATTTGGATAATTAATTAACGCTGGATATTAGATCTAAAGCGGTGACTATTGACGACTATTCACGACTTTTAGCGACTGTTCACCACTATTTGCACTATTCGAGACTACAGTGGAACCTCGATTTAACGAAGTCGCTGGGGATCGTGCAAATTTGTTCGTTAAATCGAAAACCTCGATACAACGAATTTGAGGGGAAACAACCAAAATGTTCGTTATATCGAGGTCATAGTTAATGATTGATTTGTAACACAGGCTACTTCTGTCACGCAATTTAATGGAATTTTCGTCACCCAGAAGTGCCGCAGTTTGAGATGCAAATCATTAAGCATGGTGGCTTTCAGTATCAATTATTTTCACTTTTGGGGAGACACGCAGCTTTTGTTTACAAAAGAACGACACTTTCAGAGTAGTGATTTAAAAATGTTGCAACATAGAGGTTATACAGAAAATTGTCTATGGAAACAAGGAAACGGGCGTTAGTGTTCTTATGTTGCACTACCCAACATTTTCGGACTTCAAAGAAGATAGAGCAGAAGTTAATTGATGTCGAAATACTATAGTGCCAATGTCTATGACATATAATAAGCCGTTGACTGAAAGGTGGTTGTCTCTTTATCATAAGGATTACAAGGATTTTGTTGACTGTTGGTCTGTTCAGCGTTTATCTTCTGTCGCATGTTGATATTGTAATTCATTATATCGAGGTAGATTTTATGTTTGGGCTTCCGGATTATGTTCGTTATATCGAAGAATTCGTTATATCGAGGTTCATTATATCGAGGTTCTATTCCATACATTTTACTGTAACTTTGGCCGGGACATAGAATATCGTTCGTTATATCGAGGACTTCGTTAAATAGAGGTTCGTTAAATCGAGGTTCCACTGTATTCGCACTATTCGGGACTTAGTCCCTATTCGCTATTCGCGACTATTCGTTATTCGCTATTCGGGTTTTCCAGACACCCGAGTAAAATTATACTTCGATACTGCGCATGAAATCGTTTAATAAGTGATTTATTACCCAAATGTTGTAGTCAATAACTAATTAAAGGGAAAGAGGGAAAGTGCGACAGTTTTGCATGTCTTGCACAGACCTGACAAGTAGGATTTCTGCTATAAAAATAACTAATTGTACAATTTTGCTGTATATTTGTACCCTTTCACGTGTTTTTTGGACTATTATTACTGCAGTTCAATAATTATGTGAGTTATAAACAGATCCAGTGAAACAAAGCTGCACAGAGTTTCACACATAATGTAAAATGCAAATTCAAAATTAACAGTGCTGACATTTACCTTCAGATGCAAAAGCAGACGAAATACCAACATTTTGACCTGCACCTATAAAGAAGTAACTAATGTACAGAAAAGTTGAGGACCGTTGCTTTGGAAACATGCTCTTACACTTTGACTTAAAGTTGGCACTGAACAATTTTGATACTAACAACAACGCAAGACATCTGCACCATGTCATGTCAGATGTGAGCACAAGAATCTAGTCAACCAAAGTCAGGCACACTGGGCAATGGGAAATGGAACACTCTGTTCTCCATTGTTAATTTTTTTTCCTACAAGTATTTAACTTTGTATCAACGTCTCATCAATATGTTTTATGTGAGGAGTTGAGCTAATTCACAGAATTCTTTGTGCAACTATTGTATTCTGACAACCACTTGAAGATTTTGATTCAGTTAATTATTAGAAACACTCTTCTGTCCAGCAGACATTTTACAAACAACTACCCATTGATCAACAGGCAACCTTACAACAAGCTATCGTAAGAAGTATACAAAATGTACGGCGATTAACGTTATTGCTTTCTTTTTATTGCACTTACAGTTACATTTTAATGAAAGAACCCTGTAAATTCTCCATGCAAATTGATTGTTGTTTAACATGTCTATATACCCTTTACAGCCATGGTAAAAACTAAATATCAGAACTTCAGTGTAATTCAAGGCCATTAAGGTGTCGACTTGGGGCTAACTTTCTCAGTTACTGACTTTTATCTAGTAGGCTTAGTAATTCCAGGAAACCATCTTGACACGTCATGTACAAGTTAATTTGACATTTGTCGGTAAACTTCTGTCAATAACATTTCGTGCTTAAAACTTATAATTTGTTCCACTACTCCATGGATGGCTCCCCCCTTAAAGTGTCCGTCTCTGGTTATGGCGCCAGTTGGCTGAAAACGCATTAAACACGCGTACGCATTGCGCACCTATTTTTATTTTTCATTGTAGCGGAGCCCCATACCCATATAGGGAAGCAAAGGAAACCCATGAATTGATTTTCTCATGGTTATCATGACTAGCGGTATTGCTCGTGGGCGCGTACGCACGACGGCGACGACGACGGAGTCGCGCAAGATGGCGGCCATACTCCAGCTAATAGCTGGAGGTTGACAGAGACATGCACCCTCGGTTTGTAGCGGGAGAATGCCATTTTTCTTGGCGGGATTTTGAAAGAGAAACGATAGCGGAGGTTGATCTAATGTTTTTAAGACAGGGTTGCACTGAAGCAAAAAACAGAAAGCAAGAATTAACGGGCAAAGAAGTAGCGAAGAAGATCGCGAAAAAGACTGAGCGGGCCAGCGCTGGGGAAGGAGGCGAAACAGTACTGAACAACGCCGTGAATTATAGCTAGTCAAGGGCTAGAGAAAGGAGGTGAAATAATACCGAACAATGCCGTGAACCAAAGCTAACGAGGGCTATAGAAAGGAGGCGAAAGTACCCGATAAATCAGAAGACTGCAGAACTCCTCATGGCCAAGTTCAAAATTCGCGCGAACGTGATGCTGTGCAGCCGTGCAAGAAAATTCAAAAGTCACATGATTTGGTCAGGTGATGAACAAGAGAAATCAAACGTACCCGAGAGTTTTAGAGAAATTACAAAACAGTAAACGTAGCGGAAAGAAGTGGTTGATTCGTTGATCTATCGAAAATATAACTTCAGTTCAGTCTTCACAACTTTTGCTGCAAGTGTCTGCCTGGAAGATTTACACTGGCCGAACTGAATTGCCAACTTGCGGTAAGTGACTTTTGTTGTTGCGTTTGCTCTGAAAATTATTAAGTTGCCTCGGCGATATAAGCTTAGCTAAGCTTATTTTCAATTGGAATCCATTGAAAGTCTTCCTTATTTGAAGCCATGCTGTAAGAGATTTTAAAAATTGCATCGTTTTAATTTCGCTCGTCTCTAAACAATAACACGTGGGTCGCTTTGGAGGTTGCTGTAAGTTGTAAACAAATAAAGTTTTCTGTCGATTTTCGTCGTCAACTTAAGCTTATAACCTCACGTCTAAAAATAAGCTTAACCAAAACCGTACTTGTAAACACGGCCGGGCGAGTTTTGAAGTTTACTCTGAGTTAGTTAGCACTGCCGCTTCGTAGACTGCTAAAATTTCTTCTTCTGTTTTGAAAACCAAGAAAGGTCTACAAACCATTTTAAGCCGAAGCGAACAGGATTTGCTAAATTTACTTTTGTTCCTATGTGAATATTTGCATATTGTGATTACAAAGTATGGAGATTTCCTTGTTTTGTTAGTTCAATTTATTCGGTTTGGCGAAATGCTTTTGTGAATTCCGAGGTTCATTTGGTTGAAGACTGGTAAAGCTACTGCCAATAAAATGACTGCAAAGCTAAATTAAACCGTCGGCAAAAATACAGACTCTCAGTAATATTCAATCAAATTTAAGCGTGAATAATTTTTAAACTTTAACACTGCAAGCTTAAACGAATTTTCTTTATCCTCTCTTTTATTCGGTCACCTTTCATTGAGAAGGGATTGCTGTTGATACTCGAGCTCAGATGTAGTGATATGCATCTTGTGTTTATAATGTAGATTTCCTCGTTTTATTTTGTTGTCTGTCCAATTAGTTCGGTTTGGTGAAATGCTTATACAGTGTATAGTCCAAAATGTCGAGTAGACGATTATGCATGGCAATCCTGTCGGCAAATTAAGCTCTGCTTTGATTTTGATTGGCTATTTCATTTTATTTATGCCATTGCTTTTGGTTGGGGGTACATGGACCCTATTTTCTTAATAAGAGGTTATTCCCCAATACGGTATTTACACTTAATATGGAAATGTTCCTAAAAAGTGAGATTGTACTAATTAACTCGGTAAATTGAACAGTGTAATAGAAGTTCTTGCCCTGACCATTTCTCAGTAATAAGAATAACTTTTACATACATATATATACACAATTTAGTTGGAGAGAGCGCTCTCCTATCTCCACTCTCTCTCTCTCTCTCTCTCTCTCTCTCTCGGCTCTCTTCTTCACACTATTTTTTTATTAACTAACTTGTTAAATGAATATCATTGACTGTTTTCTTTGTTGTGCATGCATACTTTTTTGCTCGTTGAAGAAAGTTTCAGTTTCTTCCTGGTTGTACAGTGTCCTTTGTCCTGTCCAGTACCAATTCGTTTGTGATATAACTTTGTGAATTCTCTATTCTCCTTAAATTTTATCTCATCAGGTTGATAGAATGCACTCTCAGAGTGTTCCATCATTGTCTTCAGTCGCTACAATTTTCCGGGAAAAAGCAATAGTTTTCTTAATTTCCTTTTACTTTGTGTTAGGACTTTTTAGCATGCCTGTAATTGGCCCATGGGCATTACCGGAGAATAATTTTCAAGTAAAGAATTACATTTGTTTTAGTGTTGAGTGTTTTAAATTGTTATGAATTAGGCATTTATTTTTATTTTTATTTTTTAAATATTTTATTTTAGTCGCATGCAATGTTTTATGATTTTACCGAGGTATACCATGTAAATGTAAATAATGCACTGGAATTGGCCAATCAGAGTGTGCATTATATCGGCTTTAAACACAAACCATGTATAATAAATGACTTGTATGTAAATGATATTTTTATTACAGAGAACTGGACAGGGCAAGAACTTCTCGTTCTTTTGTGAATTTATATATTAATTCCTCTCAGTGCTGTCAAAGATGTCTCAGGAACCTTCATTTCTGATAATCTATTATTTTCCACCATACCTACAGCACAGAAGCTCACCAAATCCTAACTGATAACTAACATGTGTGTATCTCTAGCCTTTGCTGTCTGCTACATGTATATTCTGTTATCCTGCCTTAACTGTTAGAAACAATTTTGACAGAGCTGTTTCAACAGTTTCACTTAAATTGATTTCCAGTAACAGTGCTACATGTAGCAGTGTTATTGAGTATGAACTTTATGGAGGATTTTAAATTTTTATTTTTTTATGATTACAGACGACAACAAAATATAGATGTGTATACATAACCTGATGTTGGTGTTGGTTACAAACCGTAGTTCATAATAGTCATCCTATTACAGGTAAGGGGGAAAAGTTCAGAAAGTTTAGAACATTTCTTCTCCCAGCACACCTTCTGTCTATAGGTGCAATAATTGAGAGGTTATATATATATATATATATATTTTTTTATGATTACAGACGACAACAAAATATAGATGTGTATACATAACCTGATGTTGGTGTTGGTTACAAACCGTAGTTCATAATAGTCATCCTATTACAGGTAAGGGGGAAAAGTTCAGAAAGTTTAGAACATTTCTTCTCCCAGCACACCTTCTGTCTATAGGTGCAATAATTGAGAGGTTATATATATATATATATATATATATATATATATATATATATATATATATATATATATACGAGGAGTATTGTAAAGTTACTGTATAAACTTAGTATGAAAATCTGACATTTGAATGCCTCCTTTGCTAAAATTAGTCACGATTTAATTGTTATCTCTCCCTGTGAATTCATAGAGATTCCAGAGGCAAATTATCACGTAATGTGGAAGTCCTGTCTTCAAGTGAGGGAAAATGACACAAAAGAGTTACAATGAAAGTAAAAAGAATAGATCGTTTTCACGTGACGTCATCGCTTTCTAAAATCCAAAACTAAAGAACCACCAAAGTTTTTATCCTCATTAGGCATAAGAGGCGGTATATTTATATCTGTTCACAATTTTACAGTTCAATAACGTGCTTCGTTTGGAATCCAGAGCAATTTGAATGTCAGGGTTATGGAGGTGCGTGACATAAGGCTAAGATCGAGTTCGTCAAAAAATATAAACTTATCTCATGATTTTGAGCTTTTTTAGAAATTTGAGCATTACGAAAAGTGCTTATGTAAATGCTTCTTTGATCAGTACTGATAATCAGTCGCCTAGATAGCCAAAGAAAGTTCCAGATGTTTACTCTATTTTCCGGCTGCCATATTGGTGTACCACGGAGGTACACCAACATGGCGTTTTCATACTGGGCTCTGTAAATATCTGCAAAACATTTCGACGAATATCTGAAGTTTGGGGGAACGTACAGGCCTAAAACTTGGAGAAGTGTCTTATTTAGTTACCTTCTATAACATCATAATTTCATAGCTTTTTCCAAAGGATGGTTTTCGATTTATTTTTTTTATTGCGTGACAGTGAAAATGATCTATTGTGAATGTTTATATGGTGTACATTATACATCATGTAAAGGTATTTGGTGAGTGCCAAAGGCATAACATTTCATGTATTGCTTTTTCAGGACAAATTATATAACACTGATGTTTTAAAAGGTGTGATCAGAAAAATAATGAGTACATTGTCCAGGCATCACCAGTTTATGGATGGCATATGTAGACAGTAAGAGATTAACTGTAAGCAGCACATAAGTTAGTTTTATGCTTATGACTTCTTGTTCTTGGATTTTGTGTCATTTCATCACAAGAATTGGTAATGAAAGATGCAATAGTTGTTGCAATATATTTTTGAAGGAAAACTTATAAGTCTGCCTATGCTGGATAACAGCCAGGTGTAAACTGAATGTGAAGCAAACACTCTGATAAAGATGGGGCAACCCTAAAACCCAGAAACCGGAATCCGGAATCTGGAACCAAAAACCGGAATCCAGAAACCGGAAACCGGAATCCGCAAATCAAAGAAAATAAGTTCTTCAAATACACAAAAATTGTTTTGCTTAGCTTTTTGACAGTAAAAAATAAGCTGCCAAGTAAAAAGGACCTTAACCTTTTTTGAAACAAAAATCCCCCGTCTGTTGAAATCGTGCAACCATTATTTCTAGTGAGGGCTATGATTATGAGAATCTCAGTAAAGTGCATCTTAATTTTATTCCAAGCACCTCGAGAGCGTCTAAAATAAGCTTGCTGGTAATTGCCATTTTGTTCAATAAGTGATCTTCAATTTACCGGAAGTATAAATTTATCCTTTATGTCTAGTAGATACTGAACAAGATAGAAAATTTCATAGAGAACAGGATATCCGTCAGTGGCAGCCCCCTGTACATTGATGGTCAGGCCCCCCACTTTCGAAGTCCAAAGGCTAACCTGTCTGGTCTAAATATGAAATTTGATTTTTCCAACAGATACGAGACCAATTCCAGATTAACACAATTTTCACACTGATACTATGACAAATCAGCATTTCATATTCATGGCGGCCATCATATTAAAACAATTTGTAGAAATGTTGCGCACTTACTTCCATCTGCTTCTCACTTGCCAACAGATCAGACCACATGTTGTTAAAAGATGCTAAAAGACTGCCAGAAACTCACTGCAATAGCCTATAATAGCTTGTTGTTAATGTGCTGCTCACCAGTCTTCTCAGAGCAATTTGATCTAGACAAGAACCGGGCTCTCACCAGGGCCAGCTTGAACAAAAGATGGGTAACTTAGCCTATGAGCAGGCTCTCGTGTTTGGGCTGGGGGCGTGAGTGGCAAAGCCGCATGAAGGCTCTTGGTGACGTGCCAATGCAGAAAAACACTAGACACCTATTTAGCCTGCTCAGACACTAGAGACAGATACTAGAGCCTGCTCGCAGGCTATGAGTAACTCTATCCACCCAAAAAATCAGTAACCCTGACTGGATAGTGATGTACCCAATGGATAGCTTTATGCAACTTTTGAACAACCGGGCCAAATATATAGCTAAGGGTTGTTCAGAACTAGTCAATCATTTTTTAGCAATTACAGTCTGTGGCTGAAGTAAAGCCAAGAAAATAACTAACAAGAAAATAATTTTTGCTCATATTTATTAATTAGACATTGCTGAAGTAAATTATTTCTATCATCATTCATAATATCTGGATTCCAGATTCTGGTTTTCAGTTCCGGATTCCAGATTCTGGATTCCAGATTCTGGATTCCGGATTTCGGTTTCCAAATTCAGTGTTTTAGGGTTGCCCCAGATGATGTATGTGCATATGTTAATCTTGAATAATCTGAAATTTCAGAGAGTTTAAAAATGTCATATCATATCTGTGATGGTTCTGAGGTGGAGGGCTGTTACATGTAGATGTAAATGTCTCATGCACGATTTTTCACTTGTTATGATTCAGGTGAAAATAGTTTCTGTATCTGTTGATGTGCAACAACCTACACCAATATTTCAGCCTAATAATGTACAGTGTATATTAATTAACCAAATTATGCTGTTTTTAGTTGACCAGTGCTACTGCATAGTAATGTGATGTTGAAGTGCACAAATTTACAAACATGCCCAGTGTCAACTTGTCAAATATATGAACTGGCCAGACAGTGTAAATTACAAAATTCTCTGAAAGGTAAGATGTTTCTTAAACATTATTTTGTAATTGTTTTCCTCAAGGAAAGATTCATACCCCACATGGAGGTTTTTTCTCTGTTAGAGCTCTTGATTCCTGATACTTTAATTTGGAATTTCTAAAGACTGGCCATGAATGGGTGTTGGGTGTGAATATCTTCTGGAACTGCACATTCATTCATTGAGTAAGCAAGAACATCAGTATTTATCCTGACAAACTCTGATTTTCTTCTGGAAGCTGAACTCACATACAGTTGTACAGTTATATGTACATGTACAAACAAACAGCCTGGATGACCCTGTGATTGGGACTGTGCACATTGTTGTAACTTGCAGTGTTCCAGTTTCTTGTTTGAAGCAAATTGCATTTGCTCTCGAAAGTAAGTTGTGAAGTTCATAACAGTTATGTAAGTTTGCTTTGTATCTCAGGGCAGAGCCTGCCACTGTGAAAGTTGGAGTACCAACCCCTAGCATTTGATTCACTACTAACACTCAGTAAACAAGTCACAATGAAGTACACTGTATATCAAAGAGAGGAATTACATGCCTGTTCCTGTCAGTCAATATATGAACAGTTTACAGATGGGCAGCCTGTATTAAAACATCAAAGATTTTCAAAGCAAGCATGGCCTGGTGAGATATTTCTGACAGATATATTAATTTGTGAAAAGTGCTATAAACAAATGCATCTGGGAACAAATTAATTTATCATGGATGCAGCTTCTGAGAGATCCCCAATATTAATGGAACATACACTGCTCATACATGTAAAAGAGTTCAGTAATTCATTACTTATGATTGTAATGCTTTGTTTGGTTTCTCTGTATTTACAGACAACTTGATGGGATTATAAATTCTGCACCAAGTTCATTGAATAAACTGACTTGGAGGTTCAGTTCTGCAACCCATCCTTTGTGTAGTAATATCATAGCTGCAACATTGTGACAGATACACTGCATTACATTATTAAGAAACACATATTAACTAATTATTTTTAAGTGCCTGTTAAATTAATCAGTTTTTCTTAGAGATAATTTACTCATGGTTTATTTAAATAATTGGCTTTTTGGCTTTAAAATGATATTTATTGAGCTTTTAAATCAATTTTGTGATAATCTGCATTGGACATGGCATAAATTGATATTTTGCCAACACGAAATGGAGAACTGGGTCTTAAGCAAAGTTGCAGGATTAGCATTTTTGTAGAAAGAAAGGGTTGAGAAATTTGTGACATTCTACAGACAGCCTTGCCATTCGCAATGTCCAATAAGGTTAATTTGTTCCATTCTGTTGTAGAAATAGTGTTCTCTAATTTATAAATTACTTCAATCTGTTGTTTAAATGATTGCCTTATAACCCCATGTCTGGCTTTGGTGCATGTAGGATATTGATGTATTTTTTATCCATTTTGCTGTAAATTATCGTAAGTGATGTGTCAATCAAAACATATCTTGGATATGCTGGGCTCTTCTGACAAATGTACCTATGCCTGATATCCTTGGAGTGCATTTGGTTGTGTAGTGCAGACAAAATACATGTACATAATATAATTTCCTCTTAGCTTACTGATAATTCTTGGTATAATTTAATCATAGCAAAATTAATTAATGGAACCCAATAACAGCTCTTGTAGTCCACAATGCCAGTCGAGAAAAAGAACAAATCACATTGAAATTGAGCAATAAAATTACTATTAGAAGCCTATGCAAGTATTCATGATCAGCAAAAAAAATATATCGCAATTACCATTTATGCGAGGGTGATTTTGCTCATTGCAAACCCTTCCAGCAGGAGCAGACTCCATACAATAGTGAAGATGGCTAAATGCATCTCTGGGGACAAGTTAGAAAACAAAACTTTCCAACTTTTCACATATGTATACTGTTTTGGTATTTTTGTGAGATTACATTTGGTAGAGATTCAGGGACTGAGTATATTGTAACCACTGTATTTCAATCAGTCCCCACAACAACAAAATTGTGTAAACTTCTTTTGTGTGGGAGTCCCCATGTTAACTAAGGAAGAATATAATGATTAATAACAATGCCTTGTCTTTCTCAATAAGGTAGGAAAGAACAAGAAATGCCACCAAAAAGCACAGAAGACAGTTGTGTTATGTGATCAAGATTTTTGGTGGCTTTCCAGAAATCCTTGAAATCATGACTCTATATTTCATAATCACACCATCTTTCACCTCGATCTGCTGATGTAATACTAGTTCCGGCTGAAACTATTAAATCATTCGCAATTTACCTCATTAGTAGCAACATTCCGAAAAATAACTGAGGAGCTCCGCTTTTAGGCTGGCCTAAATCTATATATTGTAACCTTGATAATGGCGCAAGCTGCACCGAAACGTCGGTTTCTATCACTTATATTTCTTGTCTCATGAACTCTGAGGTGTTTGTAAATATGGTCAAACACTATTTTGAGTGGTTGATATATCTCCTCAGTCGAAGCCAAAAATAAGGAGAAACTGGAGAATTAAATCGTAAAAATCTATGTTAATTAAGATCAGAATTCGAAACATTGTCAAGGACTTGATTTCCTTTGTTTAAACTTGATGAATTATTAATGCGTTTGAAAAGTCTTCTTCCAATACAACCAATGTAACACATCTTACACAGAGTGAAAGTTATGCTCTAGATCGATTACATTGTAGGATGTGCAATCAAAACCATCGGTGATTTTGATTTAGCGTTTCCCACCAGACACGCTAACAGCTTTGTGAAAGAACGTTAAGAGTTACAGCGCCTGAATATTCGTTGGAATTGAGAGAACTTTTACTCAAGAGCTGCCAAGATTCTTGTCGAGTTTAAAGGAAATAACTGGTGCTCGAGTTGAAATTCTGCCCGTTTAAGGGTCGTGCTGAAGTAGCTTAAAGTTAATTATAGTTAAGGTTACGGGTATGGTTACTTTCGTTATTTATCAATGCAATTAAGAATTGGTTCATGCTTAGCGTGCGTATATCGAGCTATAGGTGCACGCGGGAAGTTTGGAGAGCACCAAAGAAGCGTAAGAGTTGCTCTCGGCTGTCGCCTCGAGCAACTCTAGCTTCTTGAGAGCTCTCCAAACTTCCCAAGTGCATCCATAACTCGATATACGCACAGCTAAAAGTATGAACCAATTCTGTCATAACATGGCGCCAACAGCTTGGGCGCTAAAACATGTTTCATTTGTTAATGTCTACAAAGTTCTCACAATGCATGGTGAAGAAAAACAAAGGTCATTAGGATTCTAACACGCCACAATCGGTTGAGCAACGGTTGAGCGAAAACGCTTAACCTGGTTTCTAAAATTGTCAATGAAAAATTCGCTTCTTCGAGTAAATTATGATGAAAATGTAGGCAGAGAAAGTCAAAAATACTCGATGAAAATCTAGCCAAATTAAGTCAAAATACTCAGGTTTACGTAAACATCTTAGCCTGGCAAAAGTCAAAGGCTCGAATTAGAATTTGGATTGTTCAGAATAATCTTCACATTGCCGAAACTTAACAAAAGGAACTTGTACTAAACTCGACGGAAATTTTGCAGCTAAATTGAAACTGTACACGTCATCTTATATACGCACGGCCGTGCGTATATAGAGATTTTGTTCATGATGGCTCAAAAAGAATTAGGACTAGCACGCGCGCTATGTTATAATCCATCATAAGTAGTGATTTTTACTTCCGACGAGTCACTATTTTCGAGTGCAGGGAACGTTGCAGCTGAAATTACTCGCGAATCTTTCCGACCGAGCGAGTCAACTGGTTTCTTATTGATTTAGCTGATATCACGAGTACGTCTTTCACATCACTTTGGAGTCGAAACTGCCCAGGCGACAATTAGGTTAACATAACAAACAGCAAGATTTTACATCCTGCAGCTAAGATTTTTTACCTTAGGCCAAATTTAATGTTATCGCCTTTTGTTCGATCGTCTGAAGAGCAATGAGTAGCAGTACACTGATAGAGGTGTTTGCTCATATCGTGTTCAGTTTTACACGAGGAGTGACAGAGTACTATAATCCACAAGGACCTAAATACACGGCAGAGTCAAATCCTTGCTATTTTGGAAAATAGTAAACGATACTTAGGGCAAAATGATAATATACAAGGTTAAAAACTTAAAAGAAGATTTATTACGAAACCAAACGTTTTCGACATATTCTCATCATTAGGGTTGATGCAATACTGAAGGTCTTGCCAACTTTTCTATGGGTCTGAATTTTCTGGTCCTATAAAGTATTACAGTAATGCACGATTTTCGCGGAAACGATATCTTAGTCTTCTTCCAGTCCAACCAATGTAAAGCATCTTAAACAGAGTACAAGTTATGCTCTAGATTACATTGTAAGATGTGTAATCAAAACCATCGGTGATTTTGATTGAGCGTTTCGGACCGGATACGTTAACAACTCTATTAAAGGGAGAAAGACAAGTGTTACTGTGCTCGTTATTCCTTGGATTTGAGAGAACTTTGAATAAAGCGCTGCCAAGATTCTTGTCGAGTTTAAAGGAAATAACTGGTGCTTGAGTTGAAACTCTGCCAGTTTAAGGATCGTCCTGGAGTAGCTTAAAGTCAGTTATAGTTATGGTTACGGGTATGGTTACTTTCTGTATTTATCAGTACAATCAATCATAAGTGATGATCGTCGACTTTCGACGAGTCACTATTTTCGAGTGCAGAGGATGGTTCCAGCTGAAATTACTTACAAATCTTTGCAACCGAGCAAGTCAACTGGTTTCTTTTTGATTTATCTGATATCACGATGACGTCTTTCACATCACTTTGGAGTCGAAACTGATCACATGAGGCGGAAATGAGGAGCAAATATAAAACACGAAGATGTTAGATCCTCTGACTACGTTTTTTCCCTTTGGACCAAATTCAAGGTTATCACCTTTTGTTCTGGTCACTTACAGATAAATGAGTAGCAGTACACTGATAGAGGTGTTTGGTCATATCGTGTTCAGTTTTACACGAGGAGTCACAGAGTACTACAACCTGAATACACGGCAGAGTCCTTTGGCTACAGTCCTCTAGAAAGCACTGGCCAAGAATGGTATCGTCACGGAAATCCTGATGAGGAGTGTATTTATCAAGAATACAGCGACAGAGAAGCCACGACTTTAGACTTCATAAGATCCAGTAGAATTAATGCAAGCTTTATAGAGGCAAGTTTACCCGAGGTGAACGAAGAAACACGGGAAGATCAGCAAGTTGAAGATAGAGCAATGGCTTGGAAGCGACTCAGACCATCCGCTATGCGAACGGCCTGTAAATCAATGTACATTGGAGCTTTGATTTCTTTACTAACTTCTACAATCATAGGTTCAGTATACTTGTTGATCTCGTATCTGTGTTATAAAACTATAAACAACTGTGAATTTCACCCAAAGATGTCCATTCCAGTAAAAGTCCAATAGATGAGATCAATTTCTGATGCAGTCGCTTGTGTTTTTCTATACGCTTCGTTCTTTGTATACACCTTATTTCTTTTTCGCCCACATCAGTTAATGGGGGTGAAAGGAAAACTGATCCTGGTTGCTTCCCTCGCATATTTCTTGGACACAACTTATCGAGTGGTTCTACAAGGCCTGGGGATATCTCATTCCAAGCTTTCGACTTTGCAAAAACTTCCACTCTATGTTTTGTTTTTTATGGGTGTATGTTGGCAAGCCTATCTTCTAATGAATCACTTCCGTCAGCGACGGACAAAGAGACAGCAGATGGCTTTGTTCTAACAAATTACAGTTCCCTTCGGATCTATTATAATTCTTGCCGATGCTGTGAAATGTATTATTTACCCACTTTATAACAAGCAAAGTAAGGAAAGTGCTCTACGCCTGGTAATGGCACTGTTCGCTCCTCTCATTGGAGTCCTATTTAAAGTAATATCACGAATTTTTGTTCAGCAGCAAGAGAGCATTACCCATCCGGGATATGCGTGTGTCTCGTTAGCGCCATTGTATTGTCATTCAGCGATTATGTTCCGAGTGCTGCAGGCAGATCTTGACAGTTTACAATCCATGGTTGTTCTTGGATTGATTCACGGCGCTACAGAAGTCATAGAACGAAGCACAATGGTTGTCATGTGATTTGTCATGTGATTTGCAAAAGAACATCAGCTCCTTGGGGAAGTTTTCGTACTCCTCGCCGTGAGAGACTAATGGCTGATATCGCTATCATGAGCATGTTGTATGAATCAACTGCTATAGTGTCTATGAACGGCGTTTTGTATTTGTATGAATATATGTTCTTAAAAGACGATTCACTCTTAGAACTTTACAGTTTTTTGCTATGACAACTTCAGTTCAACTGGTGATCGAGTGGTTATTCACCAGCATGTCTCTAGCGATAGAGACTCGCTATCAGAATATAGCTGTCATGGCTGTTTGGCAAAGAAGATGGAAAAGACACATTACAGTGGTAGTTTTAGCTACTGTTTCATCAGCCCCATGGGTTAGCGTAAACTTTTTAGACATGGCACATGAGCGTTTTGAGGCGCCCTCAAATCAGCCTTGTGAAATGCCGTTTGCTTAAAACTGGAAATCACAACTGAAAAGCAAATCAGACACTAAACGGCTCGGCGTTCTGCTACGTCATTAGCTTGGCTCATCGAGAGGGAAAAATCTATTTTTTTGTACAATTCCAACTAAAATTTACTCAAATAACGATTCCTGATTATTTTTATACCTATGACAATGTATTAAACTGTTTACCTTAGAAAAATCGCTTAGAAAATTAATGGAGTTAGAAAAGTTTGGACTGAATTTGTAAATAAATGATTTATTTTCGTTTTGCTTTTAATGAGCTCTGCGATTGCCTTAAAAAAATTAAAGCATAGTTTGGATAAGTGTTCTGACCAATTCCTTGTTGTAGTATGTTGTACCAGGACCATTCAATATACAGAGTTGATATTTTTGTAGCTCGGTCAGTAAATGAGGTGCTCATGCTTATGTGCAAAATATTGTAAACAAAGATTACCCTGTTGGTTGACTCTATTTGCTTGCCTTTCTATTGCTTTTAAATATTGCTAAGCGATCGTAGCGTGTATAATATCATATCAGTATCATTATTTTCCTTTCAGCTAACTTGTTGATTATTTGAAATTGTCTTTGGTAACTGAGTAATTCAATTATCTCTGTAAATAAAGTGTTTAAAAATTATTACTGAAAGGTGTATTTGTTTGAGATTTTTGTGTAAGTAATTGCCCTGCTACAAAGGCTAGTGTAGATATCCGTTTGAGTCTTTCGATACGATCCTATTCAAAGCCAGGTCTGTAATGGCGCGACTGCATGTGTAATCGTATATGTAAATTATGTCTTCATTGTATACAAGCATGTAATATAATGTATGGATAGAGCACATAAAGAGTCGGCCAGAGTTTGTAACGGTTTCGAAACGTTGACATCAAAGCGGTAGACATTTTAAAAAATTCCGAGAAACTAAAAACTCTTGTCATTTTCGAAAGTGGTAAATGATTGTGAAGGTAAATTTATATGTATGACGCTGACAACTGGAAAAGAAAATTTATTGTAAAACCCAACGTTTTCGACATATTCTCATGATCAGGGTTGACCATGAGGATACTGAAGGTGGATATATCAGTATGGATGTGCAATCGAAAGTATCGGTAATTTTGATTGAGTGTTTCGGACCGGACACGTTGATAGATTTCAGAAGAAAGCGAGAAGTGTTACATCACGCGCACGAGAGCTTTTAAAATAACGTTTCTGGCTATTCTTCAGCTTCCCAAAACCCTTATCCTATTTATGACCAAACTCTGCGATATTCCCTACCCTATTTATGACCTGACCAAAAATTCGAAACCCTATTTATGACCTGACCCTTAAATCAAAACCCTGTTTCAGACCTACGTTATGATTGGTTCCCCAGTTCAGACCAATGTTAAGTTAAAATAAACATAATTTGTGAAGGGCTTTTGTTGTTTTTCTTTTCGATAATGATGAAAAAGTGGCTTCTTCTTAAAAACTTACCCATATGAAGGCTAGAGTGCAAAAACCATACCCTATTTATGACCAAAATCAGCTAAAATCTATACCCTATTTATGACCAAAACGGCTGAAAAACCATACCCTTTGGGGCCGCATATACCTATATAGCCCATATAAGGGAGTGCCCCCCCGGCTTTGAGTAAACAGTTGCCGAGATTTTTGTCGTTTTCAGGGGGGTCGTCCTGGATAGATTTAAGTTAAACATGGCCTAATTCTTCTCCCCGTCACACCAACGTAAAGCTTGATATCATTATACACAAAGTGCAAGTTACGCTCATGATTACATTGCAAGACGGATGAGCAATCGAAACCATCGGTGATTTTAATTGAGTGTTTCGAATCAGACACGTTGACAGATTTGAGGACGAAACTTTAGTGACCCACCATTAGAAAAGTGATAACGGGGTGGAGGGGGGGGGGGGGGATAGGAGGTCTTCAGCTTGCAGGAAATCTTTTTCACCTTCACTGCCTTTGCAGGATTCTTTTTTGGGGGTCAAGTCCCCTGCGCGATATTTTACTGTCGCGATCTTAATCTTGACACTCGCCACAATCTGATTGCCTAGAACAGGCAACAAATATTTTTTCTTTCACACAGCCGTTTTGCTTTCCTGTCCAAATTATACTCCAGGGGAAACATAACCAAGTATCAGACACATTTAGGAACTATTGCCTAACTGATGGGGCTGCATTGCATCTTTCTTTTTTTATGTTAAGGGAAATATAAACTTAATCGATTCATTCCCCTTGTAATAAAATTCATTCTTGGCATGCATTGAATCAAGGTTTTAGCTAGGATACATTGTGACTAGCCGTCCACTAACAAACATGGAGGGAAAAGGCATATTCCACTAGGAAGTGCTTAAGGCATGCTTCCCCACCCCCTCCCCGAAAAAAATTTTGCAAAATTGACGCGTTTTTTTGGTGCGGTTTCCCCGATTTTTAGCCAATAAATTTAATGTATCGATTGGACTTGAATGATAATGCGTCGTTTACTTTATCAAAGATTTAAAATAGATTGAAAAAGCCCATATTGAACGCATCAGTTCATGATTGTCTTTGATTACGACGTTTGTCCAACGGGGAAGTACTAGTGTTACGGTTCGCCATGGGTGTGCAAATGTGTGTCCACAATCGTCATTTATTCATGTCAGTTATGAAATCACTCCTATATGTCGAGGTTTTCAAAACATGGTATATACTTTCTTAATTCAAAATGAATCAAGCAGGATGGCTGTTTATATATATAGTACATGGTCTTCTTTTCTTATCATGGTTATGCGTAAGGGTTTTTGTGCAAGGATGTTTGGCTACTTAACAAGTGTCCATGATGAGGTTGCTACGCACAAAATGTATCAGCCTTGAAAGGGCAAAATGCCGTTTTCCTAATTATAGAGAAAACCAGTTGAATGGGGATCCCACTAGGCTTTTATAGTACTGTGCTAGGATAATTTTTAGCATAATTTGAGCAAACGGGCATAATTTTTCCCATTTTTTAAAAAATTAGCACTACTAGTATAATTCGCATAGTTTGATAATTATCGGATCCTTTTTGAACCTATAATTTGATTATTTTTGATTTCAAGTCCCAAGCACTTGCTGACGTTATTCAATGTTTAATGTTTTAGTACAATTAGTACATTTGCAGTTCACTGATCCCGGGAACTAGAGCCTGGGATGCAGCGCAACCGGAAGTGACATTGTAAACCATGTCGGTCTCTTTCGTTATTTATCAATACATCAATTAAAAACAACGAGTATTACTTTCGGCGAGTCATTATTTTCGACTGCGCGGGGCGTTTCATGATCAGCTGACATTACTTATGAATCTTTGCACTAGCAAGTCAAACGAAAGTATGCATTAATATACTTTGGAAGAAATGTGTAGTACGAAAGAAAGCGCTAAAGATTCAAGAAGGCAACTTTAAGAATCGCAAGAATCGCCAAGACTTTCTTATTGATTTAGCTGACGTCACTGCGTCTTTTACATTACTTTCGAGTCGAAACTGATCACATTAGGCGGAAATGAGGAGGAAATATAGAAACCGAAGAGGTCACATCCTAAGGCTAAGAGATTTTTTTTTACCTTAGGCCAAATTAAAATTATTACCTTTGATCGAGTCTCTGAGTTGGAATGAGCAGCAGTATACTGATAGATGTGTTTGGTCATATCGTGTTCAGTTTTACACGAGGAGTCACAGAGCACTACAACCCACAAGAACCAGAGTACACGGCACAGTTGTTTCGCTACAGTCCTCTAGAAAGCACAGGTCAAGAATGGTATCGTCACGGAGATCTTGATGAGGAGTGTATTTATCAAGAATACAGCGACAGAGAGGCCACAACTTTAGACTTCATAAGATCCAGCAGAATAAATGCAAGCCTTATAGACCCAAGTTTACCAGAAGAGAACGAAAAAGCACAAGAAGATCAACAAGATGAAGATAGAGCAATGGCTTGGAAGCGACTCAGACCATCCGCTCTCCGAACGGTTTGTACATCAATGTACACTGGAGCTTTGATTTCTTTACTAACTGCCACCATCATTGGGTCAGTATACATGTTGATCTACTATCTATGTTTTAAAACTATAAACAACTGTGAATTTTACCCAAAGAAGTCCATTTTAGTAAACGTCCAATGGATGAGATCAATTTCTGATGCAGTCGCTTGTGTTTTTCTATGCATCTCGTTCTTTGTATACACCTTATTTCTTCTTCGCCCACACCGGTTAACGGGGATCAAACGAAAACTTATCCTGGTTGTTTGCCTCGCATATTTCTTGGACACAACTTATCGAGTTGCTCTACAAGGCCTGGGAATATCTCATTCCAAGCTTTCGACTTTGCAAAAACTTCCTCTCAATGTTTTATTTTTTATGGGTGTCTGTGGGCAAGCCTATCTGCTAACGAGTCACTTCCGTCTGCTACGGACATGGAGGCAGAAGATTGCCTTGGGTTTACAAATGACAGTTCCCTTCTGTTTTATTATAATTATTGCCGTTGCTGTGGTCTCCATAATTTACCCACTGTATGACAAGCAAAATGCGAAAAGTGTACTGCGCCTGGTAATCGCACTCTTCGCTCCTCTCATTGGAGTTCTATTTAAAGTAATCTCACGAATAGCTGTTCAGCGGCTAGGGAGTATTATGCATCCGGGATATTCGTGTGTCTTGTTAGCACCATTGTATTGTGCCTCAGCGATTATGTTCCGAGTGTTGCAAGCAGATCTTGACAGTTTGCAATCCATGGCTGTTCTTGGATTGATTCACGGCGCTACAGAAGTTATAGAACGAAGCACCATGGCTGTGATTGATCACATTTGTCATGTGATTTGCAAACGGACATCAGGTCCTTGGGGAAGTTTTCGTACTCCTCGCGGTGGGAGAGTAACGGCTGATATCGCTATCATGAGCATGTTGTATGAATCAACTGCTATAGTGTCTGTTAACGGATTATTGTACTTGTATCAATATGTATACTTAAAAGACGATTCCCTTTTAGAGCTGATACAGTCTTTTGCTATGACGACTGCAGTTCAACTGGTGATTGAGTGGTTTTTCACCAGCGTCTCTCTAGCGATCGAGACTCGCTATCAGAATATAACTGTGATGGCTGTTTGGCAAACAAGATGGAAAAGACATATTTTAATGGCATTTGTAACTACTATGTCTTCAGGACTATGGTTTAGTTCAAATCTCTTAGACATGGCACATGAGCGTTTTAAAGAGCCCTTCAATCAGCCTTGTGATACGCCCTTTGCTTAAAGCTAGGGTTCGCAAAGATCTGGAAGCTGCTCGATCCGAACAGTGCCGGCACACGGCTGACTACAGAGACCCCAGATTCTGGTTGTTAATTGGCTTGAAATTGTAAGTAAAAGGCAGTTAATCAGACGCAAAACGTCTCAGCGTACTGGTGCGTCAGAAGCCTGGAGCGTCTCTTAAAGTGCCCATAATGTCGAAAAAATTTTTTCGTTCATCTAATTCTACATTTCACCTAATGAACTTCTGCGAAAAAAGTTTTCGATTTGGATAAAATGCTATCTAGATTTTCTTATAAGTTTTTAAAGACGTTCAAATTTGCCGCCATTTTGGTCCACCGTTCGCACCAGTCTTCGTCGGTTTGAAGTGAGTCGTGACGTAGATTCAGGAACACGTGATTTAGGTCATGACTTGTCTGACTTGAAAACAAGTGGAAATTTTGCTTCAGAGTTGTCTACATTTAGTTTAAAATGCCGGAAAGGTGCGTCGCCGCTCTTTGTAACAACGTTAATGATCCAGAAAACAACATCAGTCTTCATCGTAGGTTCCTGAACCTACGTCACAGGCATCAGTCTCGTGGCCATTTTGAGCACGTTATTCTTGTGATCAGCGGGAGGGGTCGACCCCAAGAAAATAGAATTTTGAACTTTGTAAAGATTCGTAAAACAGTTGCGTTTTATCCAAATCGAAAAATTTTTTCGCAGGAGCTCATTATGTGAAATGTACAATTACATGAGCGAAAAAACAGTTTTCACATTATAGGCACTTTAAGCAAGGAAGAATCTAAGCCTGCGTCGGGACGTTAAAGTCCTTTTGCTGTGGTATCCGAGTGTAACTCAACTATTACGATTTATACCATGCCATAGGAAATACAGCCAATCAGAATACAACGCTCAATTAAAAACCACTTAATGCAACAATCTCTCGTGGTATGCTTAACATTTATTCCACGAGCGCGCGTTGGATATAAAATAGTAGATAGCCAACGAGGCGCGTAGGGGTGGGCTAAAATCTTCTCATATCCAATTATGCAACAAGCGCTAGTGGAATAGTTGTTTTATTAACAACACCCCCAAAAGATAGAGAAATAAACTAAAACAAATATAAAAGCTTCCCCCAAATGCTACGCGCACGCTTACCATATTTGTAGAGCATAGTATAATTAACAATTATTCCATGAGCGTGCGCTGGATATGAGATGGTAAATAGCCAACTCGGCCCTACGGGCCTCGTTGGCTATAATTAATCTCATATCCAACAAGCGCGAATGAAATAATTGTTTTATTAAATTCGATGCTTTTGTATTCTTGGAAATATAGCTTAATTTTATTGGATTTTAATTTTACAAAACGACCGGAAGTCGATGTGACAAAAACAACAACAAGTGGGAAATCACATGACATGCGCGCCGTTTGTTAAATTAGTTGAATGAAAAATTTGAAAGCGAAGCAAACGAATTTGCTGAATGAAATTACAATCACGTAGAATTCAAGGAAACTCTATCAAATGAAGGAGATATAACCCTGGTCAGAAAGTTTGAAAAGCGTTCAAGTTCGAGTCATGGAGAAGAGCCCAATAATTTTGCACTTGCACGTTGCCGTTGTAATAATGCGCGGGAAAACTTTGATCGCAATGTGACACAGACGTTGTGCCAAAATTATTCTCGACAATAGCCCCTTTCAGGATTCCCTTGCCTTGAAAGCCTTGGCATTTCGAGCTGTATGTGTGGAGCTCATTGTTGACCAGATTTAGAGTCAAGGATAGAAACTATCTTAGCGTCAGATTCATCTTCAGAATCTCCGAGGCCACCCTTGTGATTTTTCGTGGCTGGTAAAGAACCGGGCTTACTTCGGTTCAGCTCAAAACACTCAACTCTGAACATTCAGTTCTTCTTTTGACTTTTCTTATATCGGTTTCGAAAATTTGGTGCCACCAGGACTAGCAAGCCATTCTGTTAAGGTGAACATTGTTTTTGTCACATAATCTTCATGAATGCGTAAAATCTCGCCGGTCATATTTAAATTTTGCAACTTTAAGGGAAACTTAACTTATACGTACCGTTAAATAACCTTATCTCGAACTTTGTGGCTTTTTTGTTGTTACTGGGACGGCATTGTCCATAATTTCCTGTATTTCCTGTGTAGATAGCTCACCGAATGTGCTTTTTTTCATCCATTTTTTTTTGTCGACGAAACTTTGCTTCACGCGAAAAAGCCCATGCAGAGCGACTTTTGCCGCTTTCATTTCCATATAAGGTCAAACGCAGATATAATGGCTGGTAACCGAGATCCAGTGAACCAATCAAAAAGCTAGAATTGCATTATCCGAGGCTGAGAATTTAACAATAACTCATTACCCATAATGGCTAAGTCAATAAAAACTCTCAAATATCGTTACTTAATGATGAAGTCTTTAATAACATGGAATATGCCATTAGTTGCTTGTATTTTCTTGGTATACACACTCGCCTAAAGGCTTGTGTGTCAACCGAAAAAATACAAATGTCTCGTAGGATATTCCATGTTATTAAATACTGTATCATTGGATAATGCAACTCGAGAGATTTCATTGGCTTAGCCAGCATGGGTTATGAGCCATTGTTATACCTTGCAACTCAAATACGTTCTCCGATTGGAGAAGAGCGTGTCCCGTGTCGTGGGTCAAAACTCACTAGCTCCCTAGGACGAACAAAACTCACAAACTCCTTAGGGAAACAACAAAATGAACTTTCGACTAGCACGTGATCAAGTCGCGCTCCTAGAAATCGCGGCAAATTTGTGAGCCAGCCGGCGTCAAGGAAACGATTTCTTCGCATTTTGTTTTTCTGTTTTTTAATTTGGGAGGTATGGCAAAACACCTAATGACTGGCGCCAAGAAAAACAGTGAGTTTTGTTGCCCCGAAACCTTCAATGTTCCCAGAGGCGCAGCCGAGGGGTACATTGAGGGTCTCGGGAAAACAAAACTCACTATTTCCCTTAGGGCCAGTCATTAAGTGCTTATTACACCGTGCTCTACAAATATGGTAAGTGTACGCATACTCGTGATTATTTTGGGCGTTTTTATTTCAGATTAGTTTTCTGTATTACAGTAGCGTTTTTTTAAATAAAACAATTATTCCAATCGCGCTTGTTGGATATGAGATAATTACAGGCAACTCGGCGCTAGGCGCCTCGTTGGCTATTCTCCATCTCAAATCCAACGCGCGCTCGTGGAATAAATAAACAATAGCCTCCATTTCACACGAAAATATTCTCGGATATTTGTCCGCCAAAATGATCTGTTCCGAGAAGCGAAAACGACGAAAGAGAAGTGTAATTTTTGAAAAGTGTGACATTCAGAAAACTGTGAGTTTTGAGGAGAAGCTCATGTCCAAGAGCAAATATACGAGCATATTTTCGCCTCAAACGGAGGCTATTGTGTATATTATCCTTCAGATGTTTTTCGCAACACCTGCGGTTTTCAAAATTAGGGAATATCCCTCGGACATTCCCCAGATTTTGCTGGGGAATATTCAGTCACGTAGCGCATTTAGACCAATCGCGCGGGAGCGAAAATATTTGATGGATTTTAATTGTTAATAACCCGAGAGAGCGTTGCATAACTATTATTAATACCTCTCAGTCATAATTTAACACTGCTTGGACCAAAATACAGCAAAATCGCCGTGATAGTGCCAATCTCTCCAAGCTTGTTCTGTATTTGTTGCCATGTTAAGTGTGAGAGGTTTAACAGAAACGTTCTTGCAGATCAAGCCTGTAAAATACTGTCTAGGTCAGAATCACGGGACAGGTGACAAGCCTGCAAGTGTTTCTACGGTTCTGTCAAGCTTTCACAAGTGTTGTTATGACTCGGTAGAAAAATTGAGAAAATGTCTGTTGTTGCTTTTAGACAAAAAGAGAGACAAACGAAAGGAAAAGAAACGGTGCTCGTTTATTTCCAGAAGCAAAATGTAAATTCTATTTTCTCACGTCACCATCACGTCAATAGCTTGTGCTAATTCTGTGTTTGAAATAGAGGCAGAGAACTACGCCGGCTTGTAGTGTGACCTCTCTGACAGGGGTGATTCCTAATATGATCCTTAGTTCGATGTACTTTAGGCTAAAACAGCAATTTTAAATCAACGGCTGAAGAGAAGTTTAGACTGACTGTTTAAAGGGATTATTTGTTTTTGGTTTTGTTTTGGCTGAGCTCTGCGATTGGCTTAATTAATAAGAAAATCCAATTTCGATAAGCGTGACGCTCTTTCAATATTAAGAGCTGATATTTTAGTTGCTCGGTTAGTAAATGAAGTGCTCATGCTTATATGCCAATATTCTAAACAAAGGTTACCCTGTTGGCTGAATCTATTTACCTTTTTATATATCTGTTGTTTATACATTTGTAAATATTGCCATGTGATTGGAGTATCATATATAATATCATATACCATTAGTTTCGTTTTAGCTAACTTGTTGATATTTTGCTCATATGTATACCGAACTTTTTACTTGTCACTGTCACGAGATATTATTAGTCAAAGGCCGGCTATTTTTGTTTGAGATCATTCTTGTGATACAATAAAATAAAGGTATCTCTCAGAGTCTTTGGTCAGAATCTTCAACAATGCCAGGCTGATAATGGTATTATCATCCTTATAAGCCTTGTTAATTTCGAAATTGGCGAAGGTCTAACTTAATTGTGTGTTCTAGCTGCGTGGATTTTCTAGCCTCACAAAGTTTTTTACTAAGAAAGTCAAAACAGAGGAGTATTTCGTTATTCAAATTTATCGGACGCACGAAAGTAACAAATTCGAACAGAGAGATTCAACCAGACAGTTCCCGTTCCCTGCTGTTGTTATGAAAACTGCTTCACGTTGTTAACTGGATGTATATCGAGTTATAGATACACTTGAAAGTTAAAGAGCACTCGAAAATCTAGATTTACTCTTGGCTACGCTCATTTACGTCTCCAGATCTAGAGCCGCATGTCTATACCTGTCCATCTTAGCCGGCACAGAAGTTCTTAGTTCAAACAAGTAGCTGATCATATCATAGGTCTCCTGACCCACTTTTTCCTCGTGCCAAGCTAAGAGTGACATTTCATGCGCCTCTCTCGCGCTCAACAAACTCCTTCGTGTATCCAGACAAAACTTGACTGAAGCAGCCTAAGTAGAAACGATAAGCATAAAGCGATTCTTTATTATGCACAGCTTCGATACTGATCGAAACTTCCTCAGCTGAATGCTAATCAAATAGTTTTTCAAAATGATAAATATGATTTTAGGTGACAAAGGAAGCAGCGAACGAATATCGACTAAAATGATATCTATAGTTCAACATTTCATGTACTTATGTAAGTCACGTCAACTTCACCTGAAAGATGAGAGTTTCAAAGTTGATGACCATAAGTGTTTTTGAACCCCGGCATTATTCAGTTATTCAGCTAAAAGTTTTCACTTTGAAAACTTCAAACCATGACTTTCAGTGTAGTTTATTAAACCAGCCGGACATGAGTTAAAAGCTGATAAAGTTGTACAGGGTTCACTGTGTTGAGTTTTACATGAAGCAAAATTTCTTCTCCTTGAAAGAAAGCTAGAAAAAAAAAAAAAAAAACTGAGAAGAAAAATAACTTTCGATCCATTGACGCACGCGTCGAGAGGAATGACGAGTTTCGATCCAGCCACTGACAGAAATGCAGCCAAGTTCGAACCACTGAAAGACGTTTGACAGCACTTTGAAAAGACAGTTCCTTTTGCTTAAACATTCATTCCAAGTCACTATGCTATTAGATCGACAAATTCAACTTTTTTTTGCTTGGAAATTTGAATGTGGCATATACGAAGATCTAGCCTGCGTGAAATATGACTTTCCAGACTCTCAAGGAAATGCTTACTCTGTGATTTACCGAATAAAAAACCTTACATGAACAGCTGATAGATCGATCATTATTGGGTTACATGCTTTTTCTTAGCCTTTTAAGTCGAAAATTGAGGGTTTTCGTAGTTATTTAATTAACCGGCGGAACGGGGGGTCTTTAAAAAAAACTGAATACAGCTGTTTCGAGAAAGGTTGTCCCACAAAAGCGTATTAGCGTACGCGAATATGTCGAAAAGTAATATGGGTACTGGTGACTTAAGGTGTCTTGATTGAAGCTGCAAGGTGTTTCAGCGTGATAGAAAGAAACAGAACAAACACGTGTACTCATGCTTCCCTTTCCTTCTTGCTGAAACACCGTGAGCCTAAATCAAGTGACGATAAATTATCATTGTCAATCGGCATTGAGGCGTAGGCTTGAATTCTGTGGGACAACCTTTGTCGAAACAGCTGTTTTCGAAAGTATACCTTCACAAGACACAACAGTAATACGGCCTGCTAATTTCTCAACAAAAGCCTTGGAACGATACTGAAGCGAATAACACATGAAGACATAGTTTGTCAACTGCAGGTTGTCACTGAATTTCAGTAAAGCCGCTTTGCTGTACTACTCAGATCATCACTAACCAAGTCTTCTAATAGAAATTTATTTTTGGACCTATTTGCAATTTATTCAAAGAGCATAATTTAAAAAAAAGAAGTGGCATAATTTGGAAAAAAGAGCATAATTTAAGCATAATTTGGCCAGAAAAAGAGCAGTACTACCAGCAAAATACTTTTACTAGCACAATCTATCAAGGCGACCAGCACCAAGAAATTAAGAATACAGTGTACAGGGGCTGCCAAGGTGACCTTCAGGCGGGTACAGTTTGTAAATCCGACAGTGCAAATCACTCTGCAGTAATCTTTTTTCTTAACTTTTTCTTTGCACGACTTTTTTTTAGTCACCCTTCCTTGCATGACTTTTTTTTGTGTTTTATTCCCCAACCGCCACCCCCCCCCCCCCTTCATCACTTTTCTAATGGTCCTTCGCTTAGATTCGAGAGAGCATTTGCCTAAAAAGTTACTGTGATTTTTGCCACGTTTAAGGGAAGTAAGTGGTTTTTGAGTGAAATAAGTGATGTTTGAGTGATATTCTGCCCGTTTAAGGGTTGTCCTGGAGTAGCTTAAAGTTAGTTATGGTTATGGTTACGGGTATGGTTACTTTCGTTATTTATCCATACATCAATTAAAAACAACTAGTATTACTTTCGACGAGTCATTATTTTCGAGTGCGCGGGGCGTTTCATGATCAGCTGCCATTACTTATGAATCTTTGCTTTAGCAAGTCAAAGGAAAGTATGCATTAATATACTTTGGAAGAAATGTGTAGTACGAAAGAAACCGCTAAAGATTCAAGAAGGCAACTTTAAGAATCGCAAGAATCGCCAACACTTTCTTATTGATTTAGCTGACGTCACTGAGTCTTTTACATTACTTTCGAGTCGAAACTGATCACATTAGGCGGAAATGAAGACGAAATATAGAAACCGAAGAGGTCACATCCTACTGCTAAGAGTTTTTGTACCTTAGGCCAAATTAAAATTATTACCTTTGATCGAGTCTCTGAGTTGGAATGAGCAGCAGTATACTGATAGATGTGTTTGGTCATATCGTGTTCAGTTTTACACGAGGGGTCACAGAGCACTACAACCCACAAGAACCAGAGTACACGGCAGAGTTGTTTGGCTACAGTCCTCTAGAAAGCACAGGTCAAGAATGGTATCGACACGGAGATCCTGATGAGGAGTGTATTTATCAAGAATACAGCGACAGACAAGCCACAACTTTAGACTTCATAAGATCCAGCAGAATTAATGCAGGCCTTATAGACGCAAGTTTACCAGAAGAGAACGAAGAAACACAAGAAGATCAACAAGATGAAGATAGAGCAATGGCTTGGAAGCGACTCAGACCATCCGCTATGCGAACGGTTTGTAAATCAATGTACATTGGAGCTTTGATCTCTTTGCTAACTGCCACCATCATTGGGTCAGTCTACATGTTGATCTACTATCTATGTTTTAAAACTGTAAAGAACTGTGAATTTTACCCAAAGAAGTCCATTCCAGTAAACGTCCAATGGATGAGATCAATTTCTGCTGCAGTTGCTTGTGTTTTTCTATACATCTCGTTCTTTGTATACACCTTATTTCTTCTTCGCCCACACCAGTTAATGGGGATCAAACAAAAACTTATCCTGGTTGCTTGCCTCGCATATTTCTTGGACACAACGTATCGACTGGTTCTACAAGGCCTGGGAATATCTCGTTCCAAACTTTCGACTTTGCAAAAACTTCCTCTCAATGTTTTGTTTTTTATGAGTATATGTGGGCAAGCCTATCTGCTAACGAGTCACTTCCGTCTGCTACGGACATGGAGGCAGAGGATTGCCTTAGGTTTACCAATGACAGTTCCCTTTTGTTCTCTCATAATTGTTGCCGTTGTCGTGGTCTCCATAATTTACCCACTGTATAACAAGCAAAGTGAGGAAAGTGTACTGCGCCTGGTAATCGCACTCTTCGCTCCTCTCATTGGAGTGCTATTTAAAGTAATCTCACGAATAGCTGTTCAACGGCTAGGAAGCATTATGCATCCAGGATATTCATGTGTCTTGTTAGCGCCATTGTATTGTGCCTCAGCGATTATGTTCCGAGTGTTGCAAGCAGATCTTGACAGTTTACAATCCATGGCTGTTCTTGGATTGATTCACGGCGCTACAGAAGTTATAGAACGAAGCACAATGGTTATGATTGATCACATTTGTCATGTGATTTGCAAACGGACATCAGGTCCTTGGGGAAGTTTTCGTACTCCTCGCCGTGAGAGACTAATGGCTGATATCGCTATCATGAGCATGTTGTATGAATCAACTGCTATAGTGTCTGTTAACGGACTATTGTACTTGTATCAATACTTATACTTAAAAGACGATTCCCTTTTAGAACTGCTACAGTCTTTTGCTATGACGACTTCAGTTCAATTGGTGATCGAGTGGTTTTTCACCAGCGTCTCTCTAGCGATCGAGACTCGCTATCAGAATATAGCTGTAATGGCTGTTTGGCAAAGAAGATGGAAAAGACATATTTTAATGGCATTTGTAACTACTATGTCTTCAGGACTATGGTTTAGTTCAAATCTTTTAGACATGGCACATGAGCGCTTTAAAGAGCCCTTAAATCAGCCTTGTGATATGCCCTTTGCTTAAAGCTAGGGATCGCAAAGATCTGCAATCTGCTCGACCCGAACGTTGCCACACTGCTGACTACAGATATCCGTGATTCTGGTTGTTGGCTTGAAATTGTAAGTGAAAGGCAGTTAATCAGACGCATAACGTCTCAGCGTACTGGTGCGTCATAAGCCTGGAACGTCTCTTAAGTAAGGAAGAATCTAAGCCCGCGAGGGAACCTTAAAGTCCTTTTGCTGTTGTATCCAAGCATAACTCAAATATTACGATTTATACCACGCCATAGAAAATACAGCCAATCAGAATACAGGAGAGCCGTTGTATATTGGACGGTATTACATTCAACATTCCCATCATGCGCCGCGTGTATGTCGCATTGACTGTGTTGGCCAATGTATTTTAATTGTTAGTAATAATAGTAATAGAGCGGTTTTCAATTGAGTGTCGAAAGCAATTAGACAATTACTTTGGTTTTGGTTTTGCTACGGTTTGAGACTGGCTGAGTAGTCCAATTGGTATGTAATTGGCTTGGTTTTGGTTTTACGACACTCAAAAACCTACTAATTCCCTTGACGCCTGTCATTAAGTGTTTATTATACCATGCTAGCTCTACAAATATGGTAAGCGTGCACGTGATTTTTTGGTTCGTTTTTATGTCAGATTAGTTTTCTATATTACAGGAGCGTTTTTAATGAAACAATTATTCCACTCGCGCTTGTTGGATATGAGATGATTACAGCCAACTCGGCGCTGGGCGTCTTTTTGGCTATTTACCATCTCAAATCCAACGCGCGCTCGTGGAATAAATAAACAATAGCCTCCATTTCACACGAAAATATTCTCGGATATTTGTCCGCCAAAATTATCTGTTCCGAGAAGCGAAAACCACGGGAAGAAAACTGTAATTTTTGAAAAGTGTGAAAGAAAACTGTGAGTTTTGAGGAAAAGATCATGTCTAAGAGCAAATATACGAGCATATTTTCGCCTCAAATGGAGCCTATTGTGTATATTATCCTTCAGATGTTTTTCGCAACACCTGCGGTTTTCAAAATTAGGGAATATCACTCGGACATTCCCCAGTTTTTGCTGTAGAATATTCAGTCACGTGACGCATTTAGACCAATCGCGCGGGAGCGAAAATATTTGATGGATTATAATTGTTCATAATACGAGAGAGCGTTGCATAACTACTATTAAAACCTCTCAGTCATAATTTAACACTGCTTGGACCAAAAATGCAGCAAACTCACCGTGATAGTGGCAGTCTCTTTAAGCGTGTTCTGTATTTGTTGCTATGTTAAGTGTGAGAGGTTTAACAGAAACGTTCCTGCAGATCAAGCCTGTAAAATACAGAATCACGGGACAGGTGATAAGCCTGCAAGTGTTTCTACGGTTCTCTCAAGCTTTCACAAGTGTTGTTATAACTCGGTAGAAACGATGAGAAAATGTTTGTTGTCGCTTTTAGACAAAAAGAGAGACAAACGAAAGGAAAAGAAACGGTGCTCGTTTATTTCCAGAAGCAAAATGTAAATTCTATTTTCTCACGTCACCATCACGTCAATAGCTTGTGCTAATTCTGTGTTTGAAATAGAGGCAGAGAACTACGCCGGCTTGTAGTGTGACCTCTCTGACAGGGGTGATTCCTAATATGATCCTTAGTTCGATGTACTTTAGGCTAAAACAGCAATTTTAAATCAACGGCTGAAGAAAAGTTTAGACTAACTGTTTAAAGGGATTATTTGTTTTTGGTTTTGTTTTGGCTGAGCTCTGCGATTGGCTTAATTAATAAGAAAATCCAATTTCGATAAGCGTGACGCTCTTTCAATATTAAGAGCTGATATTTTAGTTGCTCGGTTAGTAAATGAAGTGCTCATGCTTATATGCCAATATTCTAAACAAAGGTTACCCTGTTGGCTGAATCTATTTACCTTTTTATATATCTGTTGTTTATACATTTGTAAATATTGCCATGTGATTGGAGTATCATATATAATATCATATACCATTAGTTTCGTTTTAGCTAACTTGTTGATATTTTGCTCATATGTATACCGAACTTTTTACTTGTCACTGTCACGAGATATTATTAGTCAAAGGCCGGCTATTTTTGTTTGAGATCATTCTTGTGATACAATAAAATAAAGGTATCTCTCAGAGTCTTTGGTCAGAATCTTCAACAATGCCAGGCTGATAATGGTATTATCATCCTTATAAGCCTTGTTAATTTCGAAATTGGCGAAGGTCTAACTTAATTGTGTGTTCTAGCTGCGTGGATTTTCTAGCCTCACAAAGTTTTTTACTAAGAAAGTCAAAACAGAGGAGTATTTCGTTATTCAAATTTATCGGACGCACGAAAGTAACAAATTCGAACAGAGAGATTCAACCAGACAGTTCCCGTTCCCTGCTGTTGTTATGAAAACTGCTTCACGTTGTTAACTGGATGTATATCGAGTTATAGATACACTTGAAAGTTAAAGAGCACTCGAAAATCTAGATTTACTCTTGGCTACGCTCATTTACGTCTCCAGATCTAGAGCCGCATGTCTATACCTGTCCATCTTAGCCGGCACTGAAGTTCTTAGTTCAAACAAGTAGCTGATCATATCATAGGTCTCCTGACCCACTCAATTTTCCCTCGTGCCAAGCTAAAGAGTGACATTTCATACGCCTCTCTCGGGCTCAACAAACTCCTTCGTGTATCCAGACAAAACTTGACTGAAGCAGCCTAAGTAGAAACGATAAGCATAAAGCGATTCTTTATTATGCACAGCTTCGATACTGATCGAAACTTCCTCAGCTGAATGCTAATCAAATAGTTTTTCAAAATGATAAATATGATTTTAGGTGACAAAGGAAGCAGCGAACGAATATCGACTAAAATGATATCTATAGTTCAACATTTCATGTACTTATGTAAGTCACGTCAACTTCACCTGAAAGATGAGAGTTTCAAAGTTGATGACCATAAGTGTTTTTGAACCCCGGCATTATTCAGTTATTCAGCTAAAAGTTTTCACTTTGAAAACTTCAAACCATGACTTTCAGTGTAGTTTATTAAACCAGCCGGACATGAGTTAAAAGCTGATAAAGTTGTACAGGGTTCACTGTGTTGAGTTTTACATGAAGCAAAATTTCTTCTCCTTGAAAGAAAGCTAGAAAAAAAAAAAAAAAAAACTGAGAAGAAAAATAACTTTCGATCCATTGACGCACGCGTCGAGAGGAATGACGAGTTTCGATCCAGCCACTGACAGAAATGCAGCCAAGTTCGAACCACTGAAAGACGTTTGACAGCACTTTGAAAAGACAGTTCCTTTTGCTTAAACATTCATTCCAAGTCACTATGCTATTAGATCGACAAATTCAACTTTTTTTTGCTTGGAAATTTGAATGTGGCATATACGAAGATCTAGCCTGTGTGAAAAATGACTTTCCAGACTCTCAAGGAAATGCTTACTCTGTGATTTACCGAATAAAAAACCTTACATGAACAGCTGATAGATCGATCATTATTGGGTTACATGCTTTTTCTTAGCCTTTTAAGTCGAAAATTGAGGGTTTTCGTAGTTATTTAATTAACCGGCGGAACGGGGGGTCTTTAAAAAAAACTGAATACAGCTGTTTCGAGAAAGGTTGTCCCACAAAAGCGTATTAGCGTACGCGAATATGTCGAAAAGTAATATGGGTACTGGTGGCTTAAGGTGTCTTGATTGAAGCTGCAAGGTGTTTCAGCGTGATAGAAAGAAACAGAACAAACACGTGTACTCATGCTTCCCTTTCCTTCTTGCTGAAACACCGTGAGCCTAAATCAAGTGACGATAAATTATCATTGTCAATCGGCATTGAGGCGTAGGCTTGAATTCTGTGGGACAACCTTTGTCGAAACAGCTGTTTTCGAAAGTATACCTTCACAAGACACAACAGTAATACGGCCTGCTAATTTCTCAACAAAAGCCTTGGAACGATACTGAAGCGAATAACACATGAAGACATAGTCTGTCAACTGCAGGTTGTCACTGAATTTCAGTAAAGCCGCTTTGCTGTACTACTCAGATCATCACTAACCAAGTCTCGGTTAGGAAATGGGCTCCTACACTGACTAATATACTACTAGGGGTTTTAAAATATTTGTTCAACTGATCTCCCAACCAAACACAATGAGTAGCAACACACTGATCGAGGTATTTGGTCATATCCTGTTCAGTTTTACACGAGGAGTAACAGAGCACTACAACTCGCAAGAACCAGAATACACGGCAGAGTCTTTTGGCTACAGTCCTCTGGAAAGCACTGGCCAAGAGTGGTATCGCCACGGAGATCCTGATGAGGAGTGTATTTATCAAGAATACAGCGACAGACAAGCCACAGCTTTAGACTTTATAAGATCCAGCAGAATTAATGCAGGCCTTATGGACGCAAGTATACCAGAAGAGAACGAAGAAGCACAGGAAGATCAGCCAGATGAAGATAGAGCAATGGCTTGGAAGCGACTCAGACCATCCGCTCTCAAAACGGTCGGTACATCAATGTACATTGGAACTTTAATTTCTTTACTAACTGCTACAATCATAGGTTCAGTATACTTGTTGATCTCGTATTTGTGTTATAAAACTATAAACAACTGTGAATTGCTCCCAAAGATGTCCATTCCAGTAAACGTCCAATGGATGAGATCAATTTCTGATGCAGTCGCCTGTGTTTTTCTATACATCTTGTTCTTTGTATACACCTTGTTTCTTTTTCGTCCATATCAGTTAACAAGGGTGAAAGGAAAACTGATCCTAGTTGCTTGCCTCGGATATTTCTTGGACTCAACTTATCGAGTTGTTCTACAAGCCCTGGGAATATCTCATTCAAAGCTCTCGACTTTGCAAAAACTACCACTTTATGTTTTGTACTTTATGGGTGTATGTTGGCAAGTCTATCTTCTCACAAAACACTTCCGTCAGCGATGGATAAGGAGACAGCAGATGGCTTTGTTCTTACAAATGACAGTTCCCTTCGGATCTACTATAATTCTTGCCGATGTTGTGAAATGTATTATTTACCCACTTTATAACAAGCAAAGTAAGGAAAGTGCTCTACGCCTGGTAATCGCACTCTTCGCTCCTCTCATTGGAGTCTTATTTAAAGTAATCTCACGAGTTTTTGTTCAGAGGCTAGGGAGCATTACCCATCCGGGACACGCGTGTGTTCTGTTAGCGCCATTGTATTGTCTTTCAGCGATTATGTTCCGAGCGCTGCAAGCAGATCTTGACAGTTTAAAATCCATGGCTGTTCTTGGATTGATTCACGGCGCTGCAGAAGTCATAGAACGAAGTGCTATGGTTGTTATTGATCACATTTGTCACGTTATTTGGAAAAGAACATCAGCTCCTTGGGGAAGTTTTCGTACTCCTCGCCGTGAGAGACTAATGGCTGATATCGCTATCATGAGCATGTTGTATGAATCAACTGCTATAGTGTCTGTTAACGGCGTTTTGTATTTGTATCAATATATATACTTAAAAGACGATTCCTTTTTAAAACTGCTACAGTCTTTTGCTATGACAACTTCAGTTCAACTGGTGATCGAGTGGTTTTTCACCAGCATGTCTCTAGCGATCGAGACTCGCTATCAAAATATAGCTGTGATGGCTGTTTGGCAAAGAAGATGGAAGAGACACATTTTAATGGCATTTGTAGCTACTATTTCATCAGCCATATGGGTTAGCGAAAACTTTTTAGATATGGCACATGAGCGTTTTGAAGAGCCTTTAAATCAGCCTTGTAAAATGCCGTTTACTTAAAACTGGAGATCACAAAGATTTTGAGCTGCAAACCGTTCGAGCCGAACAGTGCCACATAGCCTGCGTAGCAAGCGTTTCCGTGGGGTTCGGGAGTAAAGAAAGACCGAAGAACGGGATTTTCGGTGTTTTGGCCGCGCGAAAAATGGGGCGAGAGTCAAAAACATGGCGGTCTAACATGGCGGTCTGAAAAGGCGGTCGCAAGGTTGTAACGCTAACTCGCCCCAATAAGACGCCTGCACTGCAGGCTATGGCCGAATCAACTATCACTTGGTAGAAATCGAGAGGGAAGAATCTAATTTTTTGTAGAATTCCAACTAAAATTTACTTCCAATAACGGTTTCCAATTATTATTCTACTTATGACAATGTATTAAACTTTGTACCTTAGAAAAATCGCTTAGCAAATTAATGGCTTTAGAAAAGTTTGGACTGACTTTGCAAACAGTATTTGTTTTGGTTTTGCTTTTAATGAGCTCTGCGATTGCCATAAAATTAAGTTTGGATAAGTGTTCTGACCAATTCCTTGATATAGTCTGCCATGTCATGACCTTTCAATATTCAGATTAGATATGTTTGTGGCTCGATCAGTAAATGAAGTGCTCATGCTTATGTACAAAATTGTAAACAAAGATTACCCTGTTGGTTGACTCTATTTGCTTACCTAGCTTGCTTTTAAATATTGCTAAGCAATCGTACTTTGTATGATATCATATCAGTATCATTATTTTCCTTTAAGCTAACTTGCTGATAATTTTAAATAATGTTTGGTTAATGAGTTATTCAATTATCCCTATAAATAAAGTGTTAGAAAATTATTACTCAAAGGTGTATTTGTTTGAGATTTTTGTGTAACTAACTACCCTGCTACAATAAAAGTATAGATATCCATTTGAATCTTTGGATACGATCCTATTCATGAAGCCAGGCCTGTAACAGAGCGACTGCATGTGTAACCGCATATGTAAATTATGTCTTCATTGCATACAAGGATGTAATGTAATGTATGGTTAGAGCACATAAAGAGTTGGCCAGAGTTTGTAACGGTCTCGAAACGTTGACATTAAAACGCTAGACATTTTCACCTTCACTGCCTCTGCAGGAATTTTTTACGCAGTCAAGTCCCCTTTACGGACTTTTTATTTTTTTTGGGGGGGGGGAGGCGGCGGGGGGAGGGGGGAGGGGAGTACGTGGATTTTCTACTCTCGCAATCGTAATCTTGACACTCGCCACAATGTGATTACCTGGAAGAGGCTTCAAACAAATATTTTTTTATCTTTTACACAGTTGTTTTGCTTTGCTGTCCAAATTATACTACGGGGAAAACACAACCAAGTATGAGACACATCTAAGTGCTATTGCTTAACTGATGTGGCTGCATTGCATTTTTGTTTGCATATTTTTTGTTCGGGAAATATAAATTTTATTTGTTCATTCCCCTCGTAATAAAATTCCTTCTTGGCATGCATTGAATCAAGGTTTTAGCTAGGATTCTGTGACTAGCCGTCCAGTAACAAACTTGGAGGTTGAACATACATAACGTGCTAGTGGTCGGACGTGTTTTTCGTTGCTCCTCGAAATGGCGGAGTAACAAGTGATCACGTTCCCGAAGCTAACCATTGAAATGCCTGAAGATAGTGGAAAACCTAATTAGCCCAAAAGAGGAAGAAGTAGGAAACTTCAAATAGGAAGCTGCTCCAAAACGGACGAAGAAACTAACGATTTTAACATGATTTGAGGCCAACATGGCGACCAAGTGGACCAAGACGACGATCAGACAAGCGCTACTCGCTTTGAAGAAATTAATCAGAAGCTTGACAAACTTTTGGCTCTTTGTCCTCTAATTGAAGACCTTAAGACCCAGTTAGCGCTGCTAAAGGAAGAAAACACAGAGCTAATTAAAAGAAATCATTACAATGGACGACAGACAAAGTAAACGTTTTGCGAAACAACCAGAATGAAATGAGAACCGAACTAAACAGCTCCAGAGACATGTTGCAATATGTCCAGCAAGATCTCCAGATGCAGACCATACGCAACATTAAAATTGACTTCTTCAGCTTGCAGGAATTTTATTTCACCTTCACTGCCTCTGCAGGAATTTTTTACGGAGTCAAGTTTCCTGTAAGGATTTTTTATTTTTTTCTGGGGAGGCGGCGGGGGAGTGGGGAGGGAGTACGTCGATTTTCTACTCTCGCAATCTTAATCTTGACACTCGCCACAATCTGATTACCAGGAAGAGGCTTGAAACAAATATTTTTTATCTTTTAGACAGTCGTTTTGCCTTCCTGTGCAAATTATACTCCTGGGGAAACATAACCAAGTGTCAGACAGATTTAAGTGCTATTGCCTAACTGATGGGGCTGCATTGCATTTCTTGTTTGATGTTTAGGGCAATCTATTTAATTTATTCATTCCCCTCGTAATAAAATTCACGCTTGGCATGTATTAAATCAGGTTTTAGCTAGGATTCTGTAGTAGTCGTCCAGTAACAAACATGGGGGCAAAAGGCCTATTCCGCTAGGGGAAGTCTGGGGACATGCACCCCGAGAAAATTTTGCAAAATTGAGGCGTTTTTTGGCCCATTTTCCACGATTTTCAGCTAATAAATTTAATGTGTCGATTGGACTTGAATGATGATACGTCGTTTACTTTGTTTAAAACCTAAAATAGATTGAAAAAGCCCATACTGAACGCATAAGTTCATGATTTTCTTAATAGATTACGACGTTTGTCCAACGTTGATCTTAGCGGCCACCTTAGGGGAAGTGTCACGGTTCGCCATGGGTGTGCAAATCGGTGTCCACAATCGTCATTTACACATGTCAGTTGTGAAATCACTCCTATATGTCGAGGCTTTCAAAACACGGTATATACTTTCTTAATTGAAAATAAATCAAGCAGGATAGCTGTTTATGTATATAGTACATGGTCTTCTTTTCTTATCACTTTTAAGCCATGGTTATCCGTAAGGGTTTTTGTGCAAGGATGTTTGGCTACCAGTGTCCATGATGACGTTGCTACGCACAGAATGTATCACCCTTGGAAGGGAAAAGTGCCGTTTTCCTAATTATAGAGAAAACCAGGACCAAGAAATTAAAACTGCAGTATAAAGTGGCTGCCAAGGTGCCCTTCAGGCGGGTACAGTTTGTAAACGCAACAGTGCAGATCACTCTACAGGATTCTTTTTTCCTTCTCTTCTTCTTTGCACGATATTTTTTTCACTCAGCCTTCCTTGCATCAATTTTTTTTTGTTTTCTCCCCTTCCATCACCTTTCTAATGGTCCGTCCCTTAGATTCGAGAGAGCATTTGCCTAAAAAGTTAATGAGATTCTTGCCGCGTTTAAGGGAAATAAGTGGTGTTTGAGTGAAATAAGTGGTGTTTGAGTGATATTCTGCCCGTTTAAGGGTTGTCCTGGAGTAGCTTAAAGTTAGTTATCGTTATGGTTATGGGTGTGGTTACTTTCGTTATTTATCAATACATCAAGTACAATGAAAAACAACGAGTATTACTTTCGACGAGTCATTATTTTCGAGTGCGCGGGGCGTTTCAGCTGACATTACTTACGAATCTTTGCAATAGCAAGTCAACCGAAAGTACGCATTAATATAATTTGAACGAAATGTGTAGTACGAAAGAAACCGCTAAAGATCTAAGAAGGCAACTTTAAGAATCGCAAGAATCGTCTACACTTTCTTATTGATTTAGCTGACGTCACCGCGTCTTTTACATAACTTTCGAGTCGAAACTGATCACATGAGGAGGAAATATAGAACCGAAGACGTTGCATCCTACGGCATCCTAAGATATTTTCCTGTTAGGCCAAATTAAAATTATCACTTTTTGATCGAGTCTCTGAGTAGCAATGAGCAGCAGTATACTAATAGATGTCTTTGGTCATATCGTGTTCAGTTTTACACGAGGTGTGACAGAGCACTGCAACCCACAAGAACCAGAATACACGGCAGAGTCTTTTGGCTACAGTCCTCTAGAAAGCACAGGTCAAGAATGGTATCGCCACGGAGATCCTGATGAGGAGTGTATTTATCAAGAACTGAATACAGCGACAGCGAAGCTACAACTTTAGACTTTATAAGATCCAGCAGAATTAATGCAAGCCTTATAGACGCAAGTTTACCAGAGGAGAACGAAGAAACACAGGAAGATCAGCAAAAGGAAGATAGAGCAATGGCTTGGAAGCGACTCAGACCATCCGCTATCCGAACGGTTGGTAAATCAATGTACATTGGTGCTTTGAGTTCTTTAGTAACTGCTTTTATGATAGGCTCAGTATACATGTTGCTCTCATATTTATATTATAAAATTTTAAGCAATTGTGAATTTCAGTCAAAGAAGTCCATTCCAGTCAACATCCAATGGATGAGATCAATTTCTGCTGCAATCGCCAGTATTTTTCTTTACGCTTCGTTCTTTGTATACACCTTATTTCTTTTTCGCCCATATCAGTTTATGAGGGTGAAAGGAAAACTGATCCTGGTTGCTTGCCTCGCATATTTCTTGGACACAACTTATCCACTGGTTCTACAAGGCCTGGGAATATCTCATTCCAAGCTTTCTTCTTTGCAAAACTTCCTCTCTATGCTTTGTTCTCTATGAGTATATGCTGGCAATCCTATCTTCTAACGAATCACTTCCGTCAGCGACGGACAAGGAGACAGCAGATGGCTTTGTTCTTACAAATGACAGTTCCCTTCTGTCCTATTATGACTGTTACCGTTGCTGTGGTATTTATTATTCATCCTCTATATAACAAACAAAGTAAGGAAAGTATTCTTCGCCTGGTAATCGCACTCTTCGCTGCTCTCATAGGAATCCTATCTAAGGTAATCTCACGAATTTCTGTTCATCGGCTAGGAAGGATTACCCATCCGGGATATTCGTGTGTCCTATTAGCGCCATTGTATTGTTCCTCAACGATTATGTTCCGAGTGTTGCAAGCAGATCTTGACAGTTTACAATCCATGACTGTTCTTGGATTCATTCATGGGGCTGCAGAAGTCATAGAACGAAGCACAATGGTTGTGATTGATCACATTTGTCATGTGATTTGCAAAGGATAACAGTTCCTTGGGGAAGTTTTCGTACTCGTCGCCGTGAGAAACTAATGGCTGATATCGCTGTCATGAGCATGTTATTTGAATCATCTGTTATAGTGTCTTTCAACGGATTAATGTACTTGTATCAATATATATACTTAAAGGAAGATTCCCTTTTAGAGCTTCTACAGTCTTTTGCTATCACAGACACAACTTCAGTCCAACTGGCGATCGAGCGGTTTTTCGCTATCAGAATATAACTGTGATGGCTGTTTGGCAAAGAAGATGGAAAAGACACATTTAATGGCATTTGTGGCTACTATATCACCAGCATTATGGGTTAGCTCAAACCTTTTAGACATGGCACATGAACGCTTTAAAAAACTCCATAATCAAAATTGTGAAATGCCTTTTGCTTGAAAGTAGAGATCACAAAGACTTTGATCTGCAAGATTCTCGACCTGAGCAATACCACAATCTGACTACAGAGATTCGTGATTCTAGTTGTTTGCTTGAAGGTGATTGTGAAATTTCGGGCCATTACTGTGAACGACCACTAAGAATCAATACCTCTCAGTATTCTGTTTCTAAATCGTCCTGGAATGTCTGGATCGTATATCAAACGTGTTTGGTTTAAGGAAGAATTTGTTGCTATTCAAGCATATACCTAATATTTTTACCATATTTTAGTCAAGGGAGATTCGTTTAACTTAAACGCTACTGATTATGGCTTCAAAATGCTGTCTGAGTCAGAATCAGGGAAGAGGTGACATGCGCATCACCGTAAGCTTACATGCGCTTGCACAGATTGTAGTCTGACCGGTCCGCTGACAAGACAATAGTCACAGCTGTCATAAATTAACAAATTGAAAACGTTTTCCACTTTTGATCGAGTTTTGGTAGATTTCTACACTACTGCAATGCAATTGGTTGAGCTAACGTACACTATCAGCAAAAAGTAGCCACTCAGCTGTGTTCTATTGGAAATCCGCGAATCTGATTGGTTCTCTCATCGTTTTCTAATCTTAGAGTCTCTACTAAACCAATTAGAGTACTCGCCCTCGTCTTCTATCATGATCAGTGAAAGTCAACTCGGCTATGCCTTGATGCTCAAAGAAACAAAGTCTCCTGGTCTAACTGTTAATGAGTGTGGACTGGCCGGAATTCGTCTTTATCATGGCGACGTTTTCTCCTCTTCTGTATGAAATTTAGAAATTTTACTGGATAATTCAATTCCCAAGAAGACTAAGATAGGAAATTGGCCTTTTTGTGACTTTTTAAAAACGTCAACTGATTAGCGCGAGTGAAAGTAGCTGTATATTTCAAACGACAATTTAATCGGTAGATGACTTTGCATATGGGTGAAGTTAAAATACTACTTACTATGTACAAATTAAGAACTATTATTTTGAAAATTTTTAGTTGAAGGAGATTTAGACAGAATTCTACTAAAACAATTAGATCGTTATCTCTCCTCTCTGTTAGATGATTCTTGATTGATGATACTAATTGTTTAATAGGTTCAGGAGAACGAGAAAATGGTATACTTTTTTTAACCAGCTTGTTGAGTTTTGTTCTTTTTAAATCGAGTTCAGTTTTCATTTGCATCTGTAAACGTTTTAGAGTTATTTTATTCAAAGGCACATTGTGAATGAAATTGCTTTCAGGAAACTCCGCAAAAACAACATCAAACAAACCCACCCCCCCCCCCCCTTCCCCCCTCCCAAAAAAAAAAACAAACCAAAAAAACCAAAAAAAAACAAGGGGAATAAAGGATATTTGCTCGTATATTTCGATTGCCAAAATGTAAAATCGCTTTCAGTGTCACGCCATCATATCGTCACCAGCTCTTGCTAGTTCTATGTTTTTTCCGAGTTAAAAAAGTACGGCTTTTAGTGCCCACTTTCTTACAGGGTGGTTCGTAATGTGATTTGTAATAGAGCCCTTACTTTGCAAAAAAATTATTTTTTTTTTTAGTTTTTCTTAGGCTGAGTGCTGCGATTGCCATAATATTAAGCACAGTTTGGATAAGCGTTCTGACCAATTCCTTGATATAGTCTGTCGCGCGTGTCATGATCTTTCAATATTCAGAATTGATATTTTTGTAGCTCGGCGGTAAATGAAGTGCTCGTTCCTATGTACAAATATTGTAGACAAAGATTACCCTGTTGGTTGACTCGTATTTACTTAACTTTAGATTGTAGTGGGTATAATATTATATACCATTACTTTTATTTAGCTAATTTGTTGGTTATTATTTCTTTTATAACCAAGTTATTTAATTCTCACTATAAATAAAGTTTATTTTTGACAATTATTACCCAAAGGGTGAATTCGTTTGAGATATTATTGCGTAAATAATTGGCGTCATGCAATCCCTGGGGGTGGGGACCACTTCAGAAAGTTTTCCAGGGGGGAAGCCCCGCCCCGAGGTTAAACCCCTTACCCTTCTGTATACTATTTTGAAAGAAAAGCTACCCCTTTCGTACACCTTATATTGAAAAAGGTACCTCTTTCACATATCTACTTTAGAACACTGTCTCCCTTTTCTAAACCCTTGCAATGAAATTAGGAATAATAGTATGGGAGAACACCAAGAAATAGCAGAAGGGACATTACAAAGAAAAAGTACTATTTGTTCAGTTGGTGTTGTAGTGGGAGTCAAGATACTCCGATTTCCCTACCCTTTCATATACCTCAACTTGTGAAATTCCCACCCTTCAATATACCTGAAGCCTGAGAAAGGTACCCGTTTCGGACGGAGCTTCCCCGTATCAGCCATTTTAGAAAGTACCCCCACCCCACCCCCCGAGGGATGCAATACAAGCAAAAAAATGTCAGAGTCTCTATAAAGCCAAGCCGAGAAGCTTCGTGAATCCTGGTTATTTCGGAAAATAATAAACGGTACTAAAGGCAAAATAATATGTCTACAAGGCTAAAAACTAGAATGGAAAATCTATTATAAAACCCAACGTTTTCGGCATATTCTCATCATCAGGGTTCATGACACTCAGGGTCTTGTCAACTTTTCTATGGGTCTGAATTTTCTGCTCCACAAAGTATTACAGTAATGATGTTCGCGGAAACGATTTCTTAGTCTTATTCCAGTCCAACCAAAGTAAAACATATTAAAACAGAGTGAAAGTTATGCTTTATTTTACATTGTTAGATGTACAATCAAAACCGTCGGTGATTTTGATTTAGCGTTTCCGACCGGACACGTTGAGAGCTTTGAGAAAGAAACGACAAGAGTTATTCGTTGGACTTGAGAGAACTTTGACTCAAGGGCTGCCAAGATTCTTGTCCATAGTTTAACTGAAATAACTGGTGTTACGTTTGAGTTAAAATTCGGCCCGTTTTAGGGTCGCCCTGGAGTAGCTTAAAGTTACTATTCTATAGTCAATGGTTACGGGGATGATTACTTTCGGTATTTATCAGTACAATCCATCATAACTCCTTAATTTAGGTCTCAGAAGAGATAGCGAACAGGGGGCGAACACAGCTCGGTCACAATTTCACACGAATCAAATTGGCGTCAAAACATAGTTAATAGATGCAGGAAACACGATAGGAGTTTGCTCTTTGTTTGCTCTTTTGAAGTTTGTCGGACTTCATCTATTACTGAACTATGGTCTGAAAAACGCTAATGTCCGTCATGTTTAAATTTGTTCCCAATGTTTGTAATCGATCACAGTATCGTTAAACTTACAACAAAACAAGCAGCATACTGATAAGGAATGCTTTTAGCTCTTAGTAACCGAGCTGGAGGTCTGTATGGGAGAATCTTGACCGAGGTCGTGAGTACAGACCGAACGCAGTGAGGTCTGTACACACGACCGAGGTCAAGATTCTCCCATACAGACCGACTTAGCTCGGTTAATAAGATGTTTATTATATGGCAAAGAAGAAAACTTTAATTCTTTTAATGTAACTGGTTTGCTGACATTTTGCTTGCGAACGGCGATGAGCTTAACTTAAACCTGCCGAAATTTGCTCGTCCTCTTTGCTTTTTTTTGTCATCAGGCTTTTTGGCACTTCCATAAATAATTGAGACGAAAATAAAAGAAAATGTTGAAGATTTTTGTTTTTTAGTTTGCTACTTTGTCAACGCAAAATGAAACCGGTCTAGACGCCGGTCTAGATGGGAAAATCTAGACCGCGGTCAATATCGATTTCAGCCAATCAAATTCGTGAATTCGGTAATTCCCAGTTCTTGTGAGACACAGCCATATAATAATCTCCCATACAGACCGACTTAGCTCGGTTAATAAGATGTTTATTATATGGCAAAGAAGAAATTTTTAATTCGTTTAACTGAATGTAACTGGTTTGCTGACATTTCGCTTGCGAACGGCAATGAGCTTAACTTAAAACTGCCGAAATTTGCTCGTCCTCTGTACTCTTCTTTTTTTTGTCATCAGGCTTTTTAGCACTTCCGATCCATAAATGATTGAGAAGAACATAAAAGAATACGGTTAACATTTTTGTACTTTAGTTTGCTACTTTTTCAACCCAAAATGAAACCGGTCTAGTTGCCGGTCTAGATGGGAAAATCTAGACCGCGGTCAATATCGCTTTCAGCCAATCAAATTCGTGAATTCGGTAGTTCCCAGTCCTTGTGAGGCACAGCCATATAATAATGCTGAATAATAACTATTGGGATTTCGTCCTTTAATTAGTATGTGACAGAGACGAACTGATTTAGCGGGTAAAACCCTTCATTATCATATGCAGGAACGCGGAACCAAACCACTAAAATTGGTGTCACGAGTCGTCTCGGCAACTAGCCAACAGAAATGTTAAGGTCACGTTATTCAAGCTCAGTGTATGACTGAGCAGAAAGACGGTACACAGTCGAACATTCCAGCATAAATAGTGTCGTCGGTGTTTGCTTCTTTGAAGTTTCTCGGACTTCGTCTATTAAATGTGTTAAGAAGAACTCCACTACCCGTCATTTTAAATTTGTTCCCGATATTCGATATATTATCTAAGTGACAACAAAACAAGCAGCATACTAATAGTTCTTAAATTAGCATATGACAGAGGCGAGCTAATTAAGCCGGCAGGTAAAACCCTCATTATCATATGCAGGAACACGAAAACAATCAGCACGCACTGCAAAACGTTTGTCATCGAATCTCAGTATTACTAACTGCCGCTTAGAGTTAGGCTCCTGCACTAACTAACTAATACACTAATAGGGTTTAAAGTATTTGATATACTGGTCACCGATTAACGATGAGTAGCAGCAGCAGGACACTTTTGGAAGTGTTTAGTCATATCGTGTTCAGTTTAACAAAAGAAGTTTCAGAGCAATACAACCCAGAAGAGCTTGAATACACGGCAGTGTTTTTAGCCTACAGCCCTCTAGAAAGCACGGGCCAAGAATGGTATCATCACGGAGATCCTGATGAGGAGTGTATTTATCAAGAATACAGCGACAGAGAAGCCACAAGCTTGGACTATCGAGCACAGTCTAACAACCTGGCAATCAGGCTTGTAAACGCTTGCTCAATACAGGAAAACGACGAATCACAAGAAGATCACGAAGACGAAAACGGAGCAATGGCTTGGAAGCGACTCAGACCATCCGCTATCCGAACGGTCTGTAAATCAATGTACATTGGAGCTTTGATCTCTTTGCTAACTGCCACCATCATTGGGTCAGTATACATGTTAATCTACTATCTATGTTTTAAAACTATAAACAACTGCGAATTTTACCCAAAGAAGTCCATTCCAGTAAAAGTCCAATGGATGAGATCAATTTCTGCTGCAGTTGCTTGTGTTTTTCTATACATCTCGTTCTTTGCATACACCTTATTTCTTCTTCGCCCACATCAGTTAATAGCGATCAAACGAAAACTTATCCTGGTTGTTTGCCTCGCATATTTCTTGGACACAACTTATCGAATGGTTCTGCAAGGCCTGGGAATATCTCATTCCAAGCTTTCGACTTTGCAAAAACTTCCTCTCAATGTTTTGTTTTTTATGAGTATATGTGGGCAAGCCTATCTGCTAACGAGTCACTTCCGTCTGCTACGGACATGGAGGCAGAAGATTGCCTTAGGTTTACAAATTACAGTTCCCTTCTGTTCTCTGACAATTGTTGCCGTTGTCGTGGTCTCCATAATTTACCCACTGTATAACAAGCAAAGTGAGGAAAGTGTACTGCGCCTGGTAATCGCACTCTTCGCTCCTCTCATTGGAGTCCTATTTAAAGCAATATCACGAATTTTTATTCAGCGGCTAGGGAGCATTACCCATCCGGGATATGCGTGTGTCTTGTTAGCGCCATTGTATTGTGCCTCAGCGATTATGTTCCGAGTGTTGCAAGCAGATCTTGACAGTTTACAATCCATGGCTGTCCTTGGATTGATTCACGGCGCTGCAGAAGTCATAGAACGAAGTACCATGGTTGTGATTGATCATATTTGTCACGTAATCTGGAAAAGAACATCAGCTCCTTGGGGAAGTTTTCGTACTCCTCGCCGTGAGAGACTAATGGCTGATATCGCTATCATGAGCATGTTGTATGAATCAACTGCTATATTGTCTGTTAACGGGTTATTGTACTTGTATCGATATGTATACTTAAAAGACGATTCCCTTTTAGAACTGCTACAGTCTTTCGCTATGACAACTTCAGTTCAACTGGTGATTGAGTGGTTTTTCACCAGCGTCTCTCTAGCGATCGAGACTCGCTATCAGAATATAGCTGTCATGGCTGTATGGCAAAGAAGATGGAAAAGACACATTTTAATGGCATTGGTAACTACTATGTCATCAGGACTATGGTTTAGTTCAAATCTTTTGAACATGGCACACGAGCGTTTTAAGGAGCCCTTCAATCAGCCTTGTGATATGCCCTTTGCTTAAAGCTAGAGATTGCAAAGAGTTTGATCTGCAATCTGCTCGACCCGAAAAGTGTCACACTACTGACTACAGAGATCCGTGATTCTGGCTTTTCATTGGCTTGAAACTGTAAGTAAACAGTTAATCAGACGCAAAACGTCTCAGTGCACTATTGCGTGATAAGCCTGGAATGTTTGGATCGAATCTCTGACGTCTCTTAAACAAGGAAGAATCTAAGCCGGCGAAGGAACTTTAAAGTCCGCCGGTATAACTCAAATATATATGTGTCTCACTAGATGTTTTGGTGTGTGGTATCGCTGTATATTTTTACGAGTTGTGCCGTATTTTGACGAGCCCGTTGTAAAACTATACAGCGATACTACACACCAAAACATCTACTAAGGGATTTATTATCCAACTGCCATAGTAAATAAATTTATCAACGAAGGAGAGAGAGTGTGACAGTTTTGCGTGCGCGCGCCGACCTGTACGGCAAACAGGTTCTCTACTGTACAAATATGGCAAACAGGTTTTCTACTGTACAGTATTGCTGTATATTTGTACTGTTATTTGGACGGCATTCGCTGCAGTTGGATAATAATAGTAATTACATAGTTATGCAACGCTCTCTCGTAGTATATTTAACAATTATTCCACGCGCGCGTGTTGGATATAAAACGGTAGATAGCCAACGAGGCGCGTAGGGCTAGGATGTTCTATGTTATTAAAAACTGGATCATTGGATAATGCAATTCGAGAGTTTCATTAGCGTAGCCATCATAGGTCGTGAACCATTATACCATGCTCTACAAATATGGTAAGCGTGCACGTGATTTTTTGGTTCGTTTTTATGTCAGATTAGTTTTCTATATTTCAGGGGCGTTTTTAATAAAACAATTATCCCACTCGCGCTTGTTGGATATGAGATAATTACAGCCAAATCGGCGCTAGGCGCCTCGTTAACTATCTACCATTTCATTTCCGCTTTCGTGAAATAAAAAAAAAAAACAATAGCCTCCATTTGGCACGAAAATATACCGGCATATTTGTCCGCGGACATTGTCTGTTAAGAGAAGCGAACAGTTTTCCTCGAGCGTAGCTTTGGGAAAACTCTGAGCTTTGAGGAACAGATAAGTCCGAGGACAATATACGAGCTTATTTGCACCCCGAATAGAGGCTATTGTGCTTATTATCCTTCAAAATTTTTTCGCAACACGCGCGGTTTTGAAAGTTAGAGAAATATCACGCGGATATTCCCCAGTTTTTGCTGGAGAATATTCAGTCACGTGAAGCATTTAGGCCTATCACGCGCGAGCGAAAATATTTGATGGATTATCGGAGAGTTGCATATCTATTATTTACTACTATAAGCAAATGTTCCTGACAGTTAAAGTACAAGAAAAACCTCTCAGTTAGAATTTAACACTACTTGGACCAAAAATACAGCGAAATCGCCGTGATAGTGCCAGTCTCTTCACGCTTGTTCTGTATTTATTTCCATATTAGGTGAGAGAGGTTTAACAGAAACGTTACTGCAGATCAAGCCTGTAAAATACTGTCTAGGTCAGAATCACGGGACAGGTGACAAGACAAAAAGAGAGACAAAAGAGAGGAAAAGAAAAGTTGGTCGTTTATTTCGAGTACCAAAATGTAAATTCTATTTTCTCACGCGACCATCCCGTCAAGACCTCGTGCCATTTCTGTCTTTCAAGTCGAGTTAGAGAAGTACGTCGGCTTTCAGTGTGCCCTTTCTGATGGGGCGTTTCCTAATATGATTCTTAGTTCGGTGTACTTTAGGCTAAAATAGCAATTTTAAATCAATGGCTTTAGGAAAGTTTAGAATGACTCTGTGAAGGGATTTTTTTGGTTTTGGTTTTGCTTTGTTGAGCTCTGCGACTGGCTTAAAAAAATCCGGTTTCGATAAGCGTCACGCCCTTTCTATATTAGGAGCTGATATTTTTGTAACTCGGTCATCAGTAAATGACGTGCTCATGCTTATGTACAAATATTGTAAACAAAGATTACCCTGTTGGCGGACTCTAATTTATCTGCTGGTTTTACATAAAATATTGCCATGCGATTATAGTATGAGACATAATATTACTACCATTAGTTTCTTTTTAGCTAACTTGTTGATTTTTTTGCTCATATATATACCAAGCTTTTTACATGTCACTGTCATGAGATATTGTCACTCAAAGGCCGGCTGTTTTTGTTTGAGATTAAGTTACCAACATGTAACTTCTATTTTCTCACGCCATCATTACGTCAACAGCTCGTGCAAGCCCTGTGTTTTGATCGAGTTAGATAAGTACGGCATTCAGTGCCCACTTTCGTACAAGTGTTCCTAATATGATTTGTAGTATAGTCTTATTTAATCTAAAACTATAGCAATTACTTAAATCAATCGATTTAGAAAAGTCTTGATTCACTTTGTAAAGGGATTATTTGTTTTGGTTTTGCTATGGCTGAACTCTGCAGTTGGCTTAAAATTAAGCAAAGTTTCCATAAGTGTTCTGACAAATTCCCTAATGTAGTCTGTCGTGCCATGACCTTTCAATATTCAGAGTTGATATTTTTGTTGCTCGGTCAGTAAATGAAGTGCTCATGCTTGAGTAGAAATATTTTTAAAAAAGATTACCCTATTGATCGACTCGTATTTACTTCCCTTTTAATGGGTTTAAGTATTGTTAAGCGATCGTAATGTGTATAATATCATATACCATTACTTTTTTTTGAGCTAATTTGTTGATTATCATCTCTTTTATAACCGCGTCATTCAATTCTCGCTATAAATAAAGTTTAGTTTTAAAAATTGCCTTATTACAAAAAGGCTGTATTCGTTTGACATTATTGCGTAAATAATTGCCGTGATACAATACAAGTAAAGATTTCTGTCAGAGTCTTTGGCTACGATCTTCTATAAAGCCAAGCTGAGGACCTTCAAATCCTTGTTATTTCAGAAACCAGTAAACGATACTTGAAGTAAAATAATGTGTATACACGGCGAAAAACTAGAAGAGAAAATTTATTTTAAAACCCAACTTTTTCGACATATTCTCATCATCAGGGTATCTTCTGACCCCACAAAGTATTACAGTAATGATGTTTGCGGAAACGATCTCTAAGTTATATATCAAACACGAAAGACCGTGTTTGACCATATTTCCAAAAAAACAAGATGAAAGTGAAAAATACGACACGCAGTGGAATATTTTTGACGAACGTTGAGTGTTTGAAAATGCGGTCAAACACTGTTTTGAGTGTTAGATATATCTTCTCAATCGAAACCAAAAATAAGGAGGGAATGGAGAACTAAATCGTAAAAATCTATGTCAATTAAGATCAGAATTCGAAACATCGTCAAGGTCTTGATTTCCTTTGGTTAAACTTGATGAATTATTAATGAGTTTGAAAAGTCTTCTTTCAATCCTCCAACCTCAAACATTTTAAACAGAGTGAAAGTTATGCTCTAGATTACATTGTAAGATGTGCAATCAAAACCATCGGTGATTTTGATTGAGCGTTTCGGACCGGACACGTTAACAGCTTTGAGCAAGAAACGACAAGAGTTACAGCGCCTGGATATTCGTTCGATTTGAGAGAACTTTGACTAAAGGGCTGCCAAGATTCTTGTCGAGTTTAACGGAAATAACTGGTGCTTCATTTGAAATTCTGCCCGTTTAAGGATCGTCCTGGAGTGGCCTAAAGTTTTTATAGTCTTGGTTACGAATATGGTTACTTTTGGTATTTATCTGTGTAGTCCTTTAAGTAATGATAGCTACTTTCGACGAGTCACTATATTCGAGTGCGGCGGACGTTCCAACTGACATTACTCACGAATCTTTGCGATCGAGCAAGTCAACTGGTTTCTTATTAACTTAGCTGATATCACGATTACGTCTTTCACATCACTTTGGAGTCGAAACTGATCACATGAGGCGGAAATGACGAGGACATAAAAACACGAAGATGTTACATCCTGCAGCTGAGTTTATTTTCCCTTGCACCAAACTGAATCAAGGTTATCAACTTTTGTTCGATCGTCTGAAGAGCAATGAGTAGCAGTACACTGATAGAGGTGTTTGGTCATATCGTGTTCAGTTTAACACGAGGAGTGACAGAGCACTACAACCCACAAGAACCTGAATACACAGCAGAGTCTTTTGGTTTTAGTCCTTTAGAAAGCACAGACCAAGAATGGCATCGTTACGGAGATCCTGATGACGCAAGTCTACCAGAGGAGAACGAAGAAACAGAGGAAGATCAGCATGATGAAGATAGAGCAATGGCTTGGAAGCGACTCAGACCATCCGCTCTCCGTACAGTTTGTAAATCAATGTACATTGGAGCTTTGATTTCTTTACTAACTGCTACAATTATTATTATCATTATTATTATTATTATTATTATTATTATTATTATTGTTATTGTTCAGGTTACATATTCATGTCATATTTCTGTTATGAAATTGTAAACAACTGTGAATTTAACTCAAAGACGTCCATTCCAGTAAAAGTCCAATGGACGAGATCAATTTCTGATGCAGTCGCTTTTGTTTTTTTATACGCTTCGTAGTCACCTTACTTCTTTTTCGCCCATATCATTAACGGGGGTGAAATGAAAACTGATCCTGGTTGCTTGCCTCGCATATTCCTTGGACACAACTTATAGACTGGTTCTGCAAGGCCTAGGAATATCTCATTCCAAGCTTTCTATATTGCAAAAACGTCCTCTCTATGTTTTGTTTTTTATGAGTGTCTGTGCCTATCTTCTAACAAATCACTTCCGTCAGCCATGGACAAGGAGACAGCAGATGGCTTTGTTCTTACAAATAACGGTTCCCAGCGGATCTACTGTAATTCTTGCCATTGCTGTGAAATGTATTATTTACCCACTTTATAACAAGCAAAGTACGGAAAGTAAACTGCGCCTGGTAATCGCACTCTTCGCTCCTCTCGCTGGAGTCCTATGTAAAGTAATCTCACGAATTTTTGTTCAGCGGCTAGGGAGTATTACCCATCCGGGATATTCGTCTGTCCTATTGGCACCATTATATTGTGCCTCAGCGGTTATGTTCCGAGTGTTACAGGCAGATCTTGACAGTTTACAATCCATGGCTGTTCTTGGATTGATTCACGGCGCTGCAGAAGTCATAGAACAAAGTACTATGGTTGTGATTGATCACATTTGTCATGTGATTTGGAAAAGAACATCAGCTCCTTGGGGAAGTTTTCGTACTCCTCACCGTGAGCGACTAATGGCTGGTATCGCTATCATGAGCATGTTGTACTTGTATCAATATATATACTTAAAAGAGGATTCTCTTTTAGAGCTGCTACAGTCTTTTGCTATCACAACTTCAGTTCAACTGGTAATCGAGTGGTTTTTCACCAGCATCTCTCTAGCGATCGAGACGCGCTATCAGAATATAGCTGTCATGTCTATTTGGCAAAAAAAGATGGAAAAGACACGTTTTATTAGCAATAGCAACTACACTGATATCAGCCCTATGGGTTAGCGCAAATCTTTTAGACATTACACATGAGCATTTTAAACAGCCCTTAAATCAGCTTTGTGAAATGTCGCTGGCCTAAGACTAGTTTGCCTACTAACAGGACTTGAATTCTGCTCGTAAGTTATTATGTGTAGGGGACTAATAGACAGCTCTAATAGAGCCATAGAACAATTTTGTTTGTGTCATGTAGGTAGTACACATAAGCCTTGTTGTAGTATGCCGTAGACTGTAGAATGCCGTCTTTTAAGACTTTGGTCTGCCAGCTGCTCGACCCGAATAGTGCCACACTGCTAAATACAGATCGAAATCTCTGATTGAGAATTTTCGCACAATTACTGAAGTAACCGGTTAACCAAACGCAAAACGTCTCAGACTGGTCTCAGCGTTCTTTTACGACGTAAGTAAATTTTGTAGACACGGTCTCCATGAAAAGCAGTTTTTTTTTTTATTTGAACTGTTGTTATTAATTTTCATTATAGTTAGGTAGATACGTAGATAGTCCAGCAACTTAATTGACAGATGGAAAAACCGTGCATGAATAAAGTTATCTCATCTTATCTAATTACGTTCTGTTATATCCAGCTAGAATGTTCGGGCTCGAGTCGTCCTTGCTCGAGTCCTGGCTCGAGTCTTCGCCCGAGGTCTGCCTCAAATCCTGACTCGAGGCCTGGCTCGAGTCCTGGATCTATAATCCTTGCTCGAATCCTAGCTGAATTCCTGGCTCGAGTCATGGATCGAGTCGCAGCTCGAGTCCTAGCTCGAGTCCTAGCTCAAGTCCTGGCTCGAGTCATGGATCGAGTCGCAGCTCGAATTCTAGCTCGAGTCCTGGCTCGGGTTCCAGCTCGAATCCTGGCTCAAGGTCCTGACTGGAGTCCTGGCTCGAGTCCTGGCATTAATACTAGCTTGTCTCCAGTGCAAATTATAGCCTGCGCAATGTGTATTTTCGGTGCGACGCGGCGAAATACGCCACCGAAACAGCCAGCTACACGGGCTATGCAAATAAACGCGTGGGCGTTTGTTGTTTTCTCAGTTATATAATAAATCATTTATCCTATGAAAGCTATCAGGGATAATTTACACTACAAGTGATATGTGAAAAGTCTTTCAATTGCTCTACCCTAGAGGTTCGTGCAATTTTGAGAGAATTTTTAAATATCACTCGAAAAGTACCACTTGCATTCACACGATTACCCATACAATTAGCTGACGGATTGTCGACTTCTGTGATAAATTGAACGAAATCGATCGTACATTTCAAAAATACGACGGATCGATCAGCTGCGACTTTTGACACGGATTCTAGACTCTGCTGTCTAAAAGTCCAGATCGTTGACCCGGATCAATACTCTAGCATATCTTGGCTTTCGCGCAGTGGGAGTCCTTTGGAGAATAACTTCATCTTGCTGTTTTTGAGTATATCGAGCACAGCTGCGCCAGTAGGCTGGTTGTCCAGCGGCACTCCGCTGTAGTCGGTCGGTCAGCGGCGTTCATTGTTGTATAAAAGCCCGCGCGATCAGTCTTCATTCGTCCGCCATCTTGGTTGTATCTAGTTCTCGTTACGGGGAGATTTCGCTTGCATTAAAGATAAAGCTTACAGTTCGTCAGGGCCTAGTGTGTGTCCATTTAGACTACTGGCGTGGTGGCAGCGATAAAGATTCGAATCGTCACGTTTCCGTCAGATCCAACGCACTTTATCGACAGATTCGTCGGGATTCCCGAGCAGCCAAGAGTCGGTTGTGGATATCATCTTGTTCCGTAAGCTGCGATGTCTTCTAACAGAGCCCCCAAGCAGTGGTGCCTCTCAAAGAACGAAACTTTACCCTCCTTCGAGAGTTGGAAACAAAATCTTCTCTACACCTTGTCTCTGGACGCCAATTTCGCGCCATTTTTGGGCGCAGGGTCGTCGTGGCTGAAAAAGACTAGGGCGAGCCCGTTACGCGGTTACACTGATGATGGGGAGTCGGTTCCAGCTGCTCGAAGGCGAACTGCTACCCAAAAGGTAAACATGCTCGAACTCATGCTAGGCCAGATTGCAAATTATTGCCCAATTATCTCTCGTAATACGATTGTCAATAATTCTACTTGTATTGGGGACATATGGCAGACAATTAGACTTCATTTCGGATTCCAGACTACTGGGGGTCACTTTTTAGACCTGGATGACATTTATTTGAACCTCGATGAGCGCCCGGAAGATCTTTTCCAGCGTCTTATGGCTTTTGTGGAGGACAGTTTAATTAAACCTCACACCCTGCTCCACCACGGTTCTGTCACGTTACGAAACGGTTCCGGTTCTCACACGGTACGAAACGTTTCGTAGCTGTGAGCCAACAAACTTGCGAACATTGCACCACTCACCGTCCACTAAGACAACGAGGTATCGGTCACGACTTTGGGACTTATTACGATCACAGTAGAGGTAAACTAAGTCACCAACAGTTATTGAAGGAGAGCTGCGCAAGTCACTACGCGGGGCTTTCAACGTTTCACTGTGGGGATGGTTTACCAGTCTTTGTAGATGCTGCTCGCGTATTAGCGCCTGATCTGTTAGGGGAATCTGAGAGTTGGTAAACTGATCTCTCTGAGTCCACATTTCTCTAGAGGATAGGCCGTGGCAGCGGATTCTTGAGTTCAGGTGGGCAGTGGCTACGGACAGAGTCCTAGGAGAGAGAGGGCCACCTTCCGGTTGCAACCGCTGGAGTTCGTGTTCCAACTCTTGGATTGCTTTTTCAGCGACAGGGTTCTTGTTCTGATTCTTCACGCGACCTATATCAAGGCTAATCTTGTGTTGCAATAGGACGTGGTCATTCACGAGAGCTCTGAAGGCGGGCGCTGGATCACACCGAATGACAGCGTTAGGCCCATCAAGGGGTCGCAGGCCGACGCATAATTGGATTAAGCCATCGCGTAAGGTCCCATGCTTCTCGTCTACCACGAGGAGGGTCGAAGTATAGGAGGTAACGCACTCTCGGAGCACCAAAATAAGTTGGCGAGACTGCTTAAGGATATCGGCTGCGAAGGAGACACCCACTGCTGCTGGAGGATCACAAGTTGACTGTTCTATAACAGCGTGGGGGACGTGGCGAAGTGCAGCGCAAGGATGACAACCAAGAGAAACGCGCTCTATGGCCTTGTCTAGGTCAAGGGCGTAAAAGTAGCGGCTGACGACTTTCTTAAGCTGGAGACACGATGGATGAGACAACCTGAGGTGTAGGGCGGTTAGTAAGCCATCTAAGACCTGTCCGGGCACTACGATACAATCACGCGAAGGAGCCAAAGGCTCAGTCTTTTTCACGACTAAGAGGCCATCACTGGAGATAGAGGCGACAGACGAGTACCTTTTCACGTCCTTAATGTTAGTAAGCTTCTTGGAAGGACGAGTCCCTTGTATTAGGTGGGCATGCGTTCCACGTAAGTCCGCGCACTCAGATTGGATAGACAACCAAGTTTTTCGACTTGTGAAAGGGAGGTTCTTCTGACCAGATAGGACGTCCTGGGCAGATAGGTGTCGGACGACAGATTCCTCAGCTTGAGTGATGAATTTGCACACCTCATGCGAGTTTCCCCCAGGACTTTCAAAGGAGAGGAGCCATCCGCTTGATGAGCTGACTGTGAACTGTGCCAAATCCCTGCACCGAGCCTCTGTACAGCGGAGAGCCTGATCATGTTACCTGTGGCGCCGCTGTCAATGATGACTCTAGCCTGATGATGGCCGAAAAACGTGTCAATGTACGGGGACTGAGGTACGAGGACCCTCCTGGATGCATCAGACGTAAATGGATCACTCTGCTCAACCAGATTCTGATGACGCGGCGGGTCAACATTACTTGACAAAAGGTCTAACTCAACGCTGTCGTCATCCAGAATTGAAACAATCTGACGAGCTTTCAGAAGGTACAAACGGTCCTGTTCAGGAAGGAACCCACATTCGCTTAAAAAGTGGCTGTGAGAAGCGCGGCCAGCTTGTTTACAGAGGGGGCATTCTTTCGCCTTTTGAGAGGAGCGTCCCGGGAACCTCGCAGACGACTTACTGTAGGTCGGTGTACCCCTCCGAAAAGAGGACTTCTGAGTGGCAAATGAGGCTCCTGTACGCATGACTTTTGTGTCTTCAGCAGAACGGATTTCATCAAGGAGTGAGTCCAGCACATGGGAGATCTCAGGCTTTAAGGACGCCAAAGTACGAGACCGAAGTTCAGTTCCATATCGTTGTTTAACAAGTTTAGGTAAAGCAGGGTTAATCAATCTCAGCCACGTTAAAATAACAAAATTCTCTAACGTCTGGTCTTGGTCGCTCCCATCCGTGTACACACGCCCTGGCGCCCCAGTGAAGAAGAGTCCAGTGACTGCGACCTTGACATCGGTGTCGACCAGAGCCCTCCTATTGATGATCGAGGACTTCCTAACGACGAGGAACCTTCCCCAGAAAGCCCCCCGTTACCTCCACCTGCCCCAGGGATCCCTATCGTGTTATCGTCCCCACCTTCCGCTTTTGTCCCGGCAGAAGATGTCCCGAGATACGGTGAGGATAGCCAACCCGGTTCGCCGGATGACGTCGAGGTTATACCTACCCCCTCTCCAAGTGTTAGCCCTGCAGTGAACAAACGTCCAACTCAGCAACGGCGTCTCCCGCAACGTCTTCAGGACTATGTAGTGGAGTTGAAGTAGCCCGGTCGATCCTAATCCTTTAGCCGTAGCCGGACAATTCTAGACATTAAGCTGTCTCTCAGCATTTGTTTAGTTTTTTTTTTTCCTCTTATCTGGTCCGAGACTTTAAGACTGCTCTTCATACAGTACATTTCTCGTACATAACCTGCGTGTGTATTTCATACCGACTTATCGCCTAGTGTTTCTTTGTTTGCATGCTTATTTGTTTAAGAAGGAAAAAAGAAGCCACGCCAGTAGGCTGGTTGTCCAGCGGCACTCCGCTGTAGTCGGTCGGTCAGCGGCGTTCATTGTTGTATAAAAGCCCGCGCGATCAGTCTTCATTCGTCCGCCATCTTGGTTGTATCTAGTTCTCGTTACGGGGAGATTTCGCTTGCATTAAAGATAAAGCTTACAGTTCGTCGGGGCCTAGTGTGTGTCCATTTAGACTACTGGCGCTGAGCAGAAGCTCTCAGGCATAATGTAACGTAGCAGGGGCACCCAACGACCGTTTTCTCTCGAATGCTTTTAGACGTTGTTTTAGACTATCTTAAGTACTTTTAAAGCTCTGTAGGTTAATTTTAGGTTGCGCTAAAAAATTTTGTCTGTCCGGTTATTCTAGGGGAACTTGAGTATTCTCGAGTTTATTAGGGCTTTTTTGTCCATTTCCCGAAAACCTTAGGTCTTATCGCCTTTCCGAAAATGATAGCTGACCTTTTTTCGGTACCCAAATCGACATTTTTTAACGATCCGAAAACAACAGACAGTAAATATCTCATATCACGAAAGTTCGAGGTGACAATTTTTTCAAGAAAATCAGAGGGGATTAATTTAAAGGCCTTCCGAACAGATAATTTACCGAAACGATCTGTTGGGTCCCCCTGACATAGCCCGCGTTGCTGACGGAAATTTCCCTGTAGAAAGCGTAGTAACGTTAGTGATCGGCGGTATGTAGCGTCGGCGTCATCACCGCAGTTTGTGTGTTATTTCCGGTCAAGCTAACCCAGGATTAAAAGTTAACCGAAGGATAAATTTTTCTTGCTCACAAATGTGTTTCCCTGCTTTTATTTTGTGTAGTTTGAGATTATTCAAACTTAAAACAGAAGGCCAAACAATAAAAACAGAAAGCTCACCTCAAAGTCACAAAACTCATTGCAAATCAAACTTCACGCTTCTCCTGGGTAAGTTTAATCGGGGATTAATCAACCCGGCCCGGGAGCTCCACTTTAAGGCTTGACTAAATCTGCTTTTTGTTGCAGTGAGATTGTTAATGCCAATGCTAATGCTGGCTGCAATTATGGTTTGTTATTTAATCACTAAGGACTAGTCCTAGTAGATACAGAACTGTATACAAGTCATGCATTTATCACCATTATCGTGGCATTTCACAAGGCAATAAAACAAAAACAAAAAATAGTACGGAGTTATTTTTGTATTCCCACTTTTTTTTTTAAGCTGGGCAAGCTCCCATAGCCGGCCATCTTTCCCTTACAACTCAAGAAGACGCTAACGAGAACTATTCTCGTAAGCGGCCAGCTCCAGTTACGGACAGCTTTGTTGCGTCCCGAGGATGTCCGCTTACGAGGGCTTCCACTGTCCTTGATAAAAGCCCATCCCAAATACGTAAGACACATTTAATTTCCTTGACATACTTGTATGTTCGTTATTTAGCTCGTGCACAAGTAGCAGTTCTTGTACCCTGCATCTTCCATCAACGGCATCAACTCTCCTTCCTTATTTGCTGTTTAAAAGGGTTAAGACTGTTCATACTACGCTCATATTTTGTCAGTTTAGACCACAACACAGGACCTAAGTACACTGTATTTCAAAAAATGTTTCCCCTACTTGATAGTCTTAAAACGTGGTATAATAAAATCGGAGTACTTAAACTTACTCACACTTAAAGTACTTACACTTCGAGCGATACTTGAAAATTCTCTCAAAATTGCACGGGCTTTTAGGCGAATGCAATTTGAAAGAATTTTAAAATATCACTAAATCGTTTCTTGCTGGAGCCTTCATAGGATTACTCATTCAATATATCGCTGACTGAAATAACGAACGCGGCGTCCACGCGTTTACAGTTGCATATCCCGTGTAGCTGGCGGTTTCGTTGGGGTTTTTCGCTGCGCCACAGAAACCCGCCGAAAATACCCACTGAAACCGTCAACTGCACAGGCTATAATTTGGACTGGAGACAAACTAGTATCAATGCCAGGATACTGGAGCCAGGACTCCAGTTAAAGCTTCGAGTAAGGACTATAGAGCCAGGGGTCGAGCCTTGGCTCAAACTAAGCCGGGCCTCGAGCTGGGACTCAAGTACTATTCGCCCAAACCACAAAATGAAAGCTCACCGCGAGCAAAACTGATTGGAACTAACCGCCAGCAAACCGGAGACATGTAAACCATATTTAGTAATCTAACCCGGTCTCGGTCATTGTTACTTTTAAATAAAAGGACACTAAATATCTAATCTAGTTCCGGCCATTAGTGTGTAAGGTTTTCCCAAGTCGAGTTAAAAAAAGTTCGAGTCCAAGCTCGAGTCTAGGCGTACGGGCCGGGGGAACGGGGAAAGGGGAGGGGGGGCTGCAGCCCCCCAATTTCAGAAATTTTTGAAATGTTTCGGGCAAAATGCTGATGATTCGGGCAAAACTACTCTGGAGAAAACATTCTAAGAGGTAGTCAAGGCCAGGCTTGTAGGCTACTTTCTCTGACATTTGCCTTGTCAAAACGGAGTTAAGGTCAAATGACATCAGGATCCAGGTACTCTGTTTTAGAAAAACCATATATCGTTTAAATGTGTATCGTGGAAATTCACGAGATGGATATTATTTCCATCAACAAAACAATGACAAAAGAATCAAAGCAAGCGAACATCACGACTTTTGTTTTTGTTGTGGCTCTAGATCTGAAAAGAGCCGTTTTTAACCGAGCTCCACCAAGAGCCGTTTTATAGTTTTTCTTGAACTTTTCTTACGAGGAAGAATTAAGAACGTTTGCGCAAAAATGTTCTGTCCGATAGATTTTCTTCAAACTTCTACTGCGGACAGATAATGAATTACTTGTTTCAGAAATGAAAAACAATTCAGAGATCGATAAAACATGTGGAAAACTAGTCTGATTTTGAAAAATTGGCGAGCGTAAATCAGCGTGGTCTTCAGGTTTTTTAGCTTAAAATATCAAAGATAAATCAACGGAGGCAAACTATCCAAGTAATACTTTGAGTGAATCCACTGCATTAATAATTCCAAATGTTGCCAACGTTTTAACAAAACGAAACCTTTCAAGAGGCATTTGAAACTGCCCCACAGATAAACGAAGGGCTAAAAAGATTTTGAGGGTGCATTTTACAAAAAAATCAAACTTCTAATCGATAGATTTTCTTGATTTTTTCGCTAAACGTAGAAAATCGGTAGAGAAAATAATCCATCAAAATAAAAAAGTAGTCACCGAACGTCCAAGATCATTAAATCCAGGCAAAGTTATAGCAAAGGCCATCTGCCCTATTATTGTTCATTTTATTACTTAGCGCGCGCTCGATGCATGACGTAGCGTGTGAATTTGCGAGCGCAGTAAGGATGCGCAGAAAAATTTAGCGCAAACGTCCTTCACTGTTTTATAAGTTTCCGATTTTACTAGGCTGTCGATCGAGGCCACAGAGTGTGCGAGGTTCCAAAATAACTAGTTTTGAAATGATAACAGTTTCATAAGACGTGAGAATTGTGAACGCTTTTGTCTTTACTACGCCTACGCCTATGCTCGAGTCCAAGCTCGAGTCCCGGCTTGAATCCTGACTTGGTATTTAGGTATCATTTTTGTACTGCAGTGAAAAATAAAACTTAACGATAAATTTGCCTGCTCTCAGCCAATCACATTGCAATAGATTTCACAGTCGAATCATAAGAGAAGTTATTTTAAAATTTGAGTGAAGCGCGCCATTCAGTTGAGTGTCGAGAGTATTCAGGCAATTACTTTGGATTTCGTTTTACTACGGTTCGAGAGTATTCTAATTAGAAAGTAACTGGTTTTGGTTCTGCGACACTCAATTAGAAACCGCTCTACTTACATACAGCTACAGCGAACAGACTTTAACGTTCCATCAGGCGCTTAAATTCTTCCTTGCTTGAGGCGCATCTGACATTCGATCCAAACATTCCAGGATGACGTCGTAACAGAACGCTGAGACGTTTTGCGTCTGATTAACCGTTTACTTCAGTCATGGCGTGCAATTTCACAATCAATTTCAAGCCAACGACTAGAGTCACTCATCTCTGTAGTCAGCAGTGTGGAATTCAGTTCGGGTTGAGCAGCTCTTCAAAACGCTCATGTGCCATGTCTAAAAGGTTTTCGCTAACCCATATTGCTGATATCATAGTAGTTCCAATCGCCACTAAAATGTGTCTTTTCCATCTTCTTTGCCAAACAACCATGACAACTATATTCTGATAGCGAGTCTCAATCGCTAGAGAGACACTTGTGAAAAACCACTCGATCACCAGTTGAACTGAAGTTGCGATAGCAAAAGATTGTAACAGCTCTAAAAGGGAATGGTCTTTTAAGTATATATATTGATACAAGTTTAAAAAACCGTTAACAGACACTATAGCAGTTGATTCATACAACATGCTCATGATAGCGATATCAGCCATTAGTCTTTCACGGCGAGGAGTACGAAAACTTCCCCAAGGAGCTGATGTCGTTTTGCAAATCACATGACAAATGTGATCAATCACAACCATGGTGCTTCGTTCTATGACTTCTGTTAAGCCGTGAATCAATCCAAGAACAGCCATGGATTATAAACTGTCAAGATCTGCTTGCAACACTCGGAACATAATCGCTGCAACATAGTACAATGGTGCTAATAAGATACACGAATATCCCGGATGGGTAATGCTCTCTTGCCGCTGAACAAGAATTCGTGAGATCACTTTAAATAACACTCCAATGAGAGGAGCGAAGAGTGCGATTACCAGGCGTAGAATACTTTCCTCACTTTGTTCGTTATACAGTGGGTAAATTATGGAGACCACAGCAACGGCAAGAAATATAATAGAACAGAAGGGTACTGTCATTTTTAAGAACAAAAGCATCTGCTCTCTTCTTGTCCGTAGCAGGCGGAAGTGATTCGTTAGAAGATAGGCTTGCCAACATACACCCATAAAAAACAAAACATTGAGAGGAAGTTTCTGCAAAGTAGAAAGCTTGGAATGAGATATTCCCAGAATATTCTTGATAACTATACCCCTCATCAGGATCTCCGTGACGATACCATTCTCGACCTGTGCTTTCTAGAGGACTGTAACCAAACGACTCTCCTGTGTATTCAGGTTCTTGTAGGTTGTAGTGCTCTGTCACTCCTCGTGTAAAACTGAACAAGATATGACCAAACACCTCGATCAGTGTGCTACTACTCATGGTGTTTAGTTGGGAGATCAGTTGAACAACCGACGTAGTGTATCAGTCAGTCCAGGAGCCCGTTTCCTAACCGACACCTGGTTAGTGATGATCTTAGTAGTACAGCAAGAAGCTCAAATGAAATTCGGTGACAATCTGCAGTTGACAAACTATGCCTTCCTGTGTCAGCTGCTTCCGTTTCGTTCCAAGCCTTTTGTGGAGAAACCAGTGGGCCGTATCACTGTTATGTCTGTTTTGTCTCTTAAACTTCTACTTTCGAAATTTCATTTTTTTAGAAAAAAAGGTTGGTTTTTTTTGCAACACCTGTTAAAGTGCGCCTAACCCCCAATTTTTTTCGCTAAAACGAATCCACTTACTATTGGAAGCAGTTGGGCGAAAACTTTTTGGAATTTGGTTGAATCCTCGATTTTCTATGGTCTTTCAAAGTCGCGCTTGAAGTGTTGCGCGAACGCGTTTTCAGGAGTCTGGGGCGGCGCGGTTGCTGATGACGTCTACCCAGGAACCAAACACAGTGGCGCCTCAGTCAGCTCTCTGTATTTGCTCGAGAAAGTGGAAAACATAACAAATCGTTCCAATATATTTTGGGACTAAAACGTCCAAGTTTTGTTTCAGAATCATTTCTTTTTCGTCACTGGAGTCAGAGTTAAGTTTCGATTCGGAAGACTCCGAAATAAACTTCGATCGAGCACGTTTGACAACTGTGAACTCACTGCTTAGAGCTTTGAGAGCGATTTGCAATATTTCAAGCGACGACGGGGAAGACTTCTTTGCGGAAGAGCTCCTTGAATATTAGGAATGGAAAGCTAGATACGAAGTGCAAGAGCAGGCAAACGAAAAGCAGGAAAGAAAACTCAAGGACTGCTTTGGATGGTAATTTCGTCACCTAAACACAAGATTCCCACTCGTGTTTTATAGCCCTTTTACTTTTGTCCTTAGCGAGAATGCATTTTGTCAAGGCATGGTTGTTCTATTAAACCCAGTTTGTGTTTTCTGGAATGCTTCATGTTTATAAGAGCGACGAAAGTGTTGCAGTTTTCGAGACTTGATGACCTCCAAAACACTGGCTTCGATCGATTGAAAATCGCGATCGTGCGGGAAGCAAGGCGGGAGGAAGCATTTCATACAATTACCGAATTCACATTGTCACACGTTTTTCTCGTAACTCCATATAACCAATGTAAAGTTTCCTCAAAGTTTGCAGTGAAATTCGTCGGATAAGCGAAAAGGATGCGTTCCCTAAGCGGTCCGCAGGTAATGTTACGCGGTCATATTTTCGACACTATTGCACAGAATTGGAAATTAAACGAGACTTACCTGTAAGTTGAAGTTTGATTGTAATTCTGTGAATCATCAGCCGGGAGTGAGGGGAGTGGTACGAGAGAGAGCGTAGCGCAATGTATTAATCAGGCTTTAGAGTGCCCAATGATTACCTCAATGATTATCAGACCACACTGGGTGGGGATATAAACTGAAATAGGGTGGGCGTACCACTCCCTTCACTCCCGGCTGATGATTCACAGAATTACAATCAAACATCAACTTACAGGTAAGTCTCGTTTAATTTCCAATTCTATTTCATCATCAGCCCAGGTCGTGAGGGACTGGTACGAAATTTTAGAGCAATCATAGAGGCATCATTGGAATAGATTGTAAACAAAAAATCCATGCAAACTCAAACATGGTTTATTAGTCATCTAAAAATGTTATAATTGTGTAACACAACATGGCAATGCGAGCGTAACTCGTACTAGTGATATTTAAGTACATGAGAGAAAAGATCAATAATTTTGTCAATTGTCATTGTCTGCCAAATGCAAAATCGTGTCACCAAAATTGAATGCATTATCGGCTAGTTTATGATAGTAACGTCGAACTGTCATCTCATTAGACCAGCCTGCTGACGTCATGATATCTTTGATATTGACATTCCTCTCTGCCAAGAAGGAGGTTGACGCAGAACGAGTACTGTGTGCTGTAAACTTAGACACATCAATACCAGCAGATTTCAGGACATTCTTGCACCACCTGGATATGGTGTCTTTGCTTGCTGGGCCATGAGGTTTGACATGGCTAAGACGTAGTTAAAAACAATCGTTTCGAATGACTCGGGTTTTCTTAATGTATTCCTGTAAATGTTTAACAACACATAACTTCTCATCCTCTGGATATGCCAGAAACTCAACTGGTTTGAGGTGGGTACCCACACGACTTTGCTTAACTTTCTCAGTAATTACAAAGGTACATTTGAGGTCTGAGAGCTCCATATTTTTGATTGAAAAGAATTTGACTGTCTGACACCTTTGTCCACTCAAAAGAGTTAACAAAAAGGTTAGCTTTAAAGTCAACTCCTTCAAGGAAAGCACTGATAAAGATGCACCTTTGCGGAAATAATTCAACACAGTACTCAAATCCCAAGTAGCAGTGAATCTAGGTAAGGAAGGGCGAAGTTCATAAATTCCTTTCATAAAACGCTTCACAATGGGAAGTTGTCCAACTGGGAGCGATGAGTTGATATTAAGCTGAAGCACAGAGGATAACATGCTTCTTACTGTGTTCACGGTGCTGTAGGACAGTCCGTTCTCATGTAACATGGATAGGAAGTCAAGAACTACAGGTAAATCTGGAGAGAGAACATCACACTTCTTTTCTTTGCAGAACTCTATTCACTTCTTTAAGTGAGGCTGTTACTGAGCTGTACTGAGCCTCACGCCAGGAGGCAGTGATAACTTTAATAGAACGTTCAGTAAATCCTAATCCTGCAAGCTGTTGCTGGACAGTAAACAAATAAGAAGAGACATGTTCTTGTGAAGAGGGTGTACAGTTGTTGGTGTTGCTGGTAGTCTCAGTAAATTCTTTGAGGGGTGAAGCTTGACTGGAGGAAGGAAGAGGAGAAATGTCAGCAGAGGGTACCATGCTTGAGTTGACCAGTCGGGAACCAATACCACACCAGTTTCCTGATCCTGAATGATTTTCTGTAGCACCTGTAAAATACAGCTGAAAGGAGGAAAACAGTAGAGTTTCTTACTAGCCCATGAAATAGTGAAGGCATTTATGAATGATGCCTCAGGGTCTGGTCTAAATGAGCAAAAAACAGGCAATTGCTTATTCAGACGATAAGCAAATAAATCAATCTCTGGTTGAAAATTAAGGGTCTTGAGAGCCCCAGTCAAGAGTTCAGAGTTGAGCATCCATTCAGTATCTTGGGAATGAAAATGCCTAGATTCACCATCTGCAATCACATTGGAGGAACCGGGAATATGGGCTGCTGTAAGCCAAGTTATGTTATGTGAAATGCAGAATTCCCAGATCTGCACTACAAGGGAATTACATTCCTCACTATGATAAGTACCCATGTTGTTTATTTGAGAGACAGCAGAGGTATTATTAATCATTATTTTAACATGTTTGCCAGAAAGGGACGAATGGAAACGCTGGAGAGCAAAAAATGCTGCAAGCAGCTCAAGGTAATTTATGTGATTCTCACTTTCTGTGGGGAGCCACATCCCACCTTTAGATTTATCATCCATAACTGCACCCCACCCCTGAAGGGATGCATCTGAATGCAAAGTTATAACTACTGGCGCGCAACGGATGGTGTTAAAACTGTTGTCAATGTTACATAGCCACCAGTTTAATTCAGAAATACCATTGTGTGAGATGCACATTGTCCCCTCAAAATTCCCTTTGGCTAATTTTAGAGCAGCAACCTTGTTGATTTCTAAATTTCTGTAATACAGGGCTCCATACTTGACACCTGGTAAACTGGAAATTAGGTGACCAATAACTTTAGCAACATCACGGATTTTGACACAAAGGGAGTTCTAAAGAACACAAGACAAGAGTCTTTTTATCTTGGCTATCTTGTCTTGGGTGACGCTAACTGTCATAGGGACAAAATCTATGATAAAACCGAGAAAAACAAGTCGCTGTTGTGGGACTATAACTGATTTCTCTGGGTCTATGACAAGACCGAGGTTTTCAAACAATGTTATAGCAGCAATAACATTGGCTATGCACTTCTGTTGGGTTTTGCCTTGCAGGTATTGATCGTCAATATACCCAGATATGATATGACCACATTGTCTCAAAAATGCTAAAGGTGGTTTCATCATCTTTGTAAACTTTCTTGGGCAGGTGCATAGACCATTTGGAAGGGCTGTGTACTTGTAAAGGGTGCCTTTGTAAGAGAACTTGAAAAATTTTTGGAAATCAGGATGGATCTTCACACTATAATATGCATCTTTAAAGTCCAAACTGGCCATCTAGCAGTTTGGTGTGACAAGGTTGAAAACTGTATGAATAGACTCCATCTTAAAATATGAGTTTTCATCAAAACTATTTAACTTTTTAAAATTATGAATGAGTCGCACACTACCATCTTTCTTGGGAACTGAGAATATAAGAGATATAAACTCTCCTAACTCATGCTGACATGGGACAATGACTTCCTTTTCTTGCAGCGAGCAAATTTCTGCTTCAACAAGGGCAACATGGCCTTACAGACAGAGTTGGGAGGATATGATAGCTGAATAGGATAGGAAGAAAATTCAATTGTTTCACCAGCAATTGTACGCAAGATATGAGGATCTGAGGTCAACTGCATCCATTTCTCATAAAATAAAGAAACCTGGCCAGCTCTAAAGGACTGAACTTTTAGCCTTAGATAAGGTATCAGATGATCCTTGACATAACTAGGAAAATTACTTACCGGAGTTTTTAAAACCTCTAAGTCTTCGTGAACTTTATCTTGAATGAGGCTGAGCCATGAGTTGCTGTTGATTTGGCCGGGAGGATTGAAAGTCCTCCCTCTGTTCACTAAAAAACGCTTCTGCTGATATTTGTTATTGTCTTGTTTAGAATGGCCAGTGCTCCGCTTGTAGTGTCTGGCATCAGAACTGTTGTTGGTCATGATCTTATTAGTGGTTCTCAATTCTTGCATTGTTTTAGCTAAATCATTCCCAAAAAGGAGTTTCCCTGGTTTTTTACTTCTCGCGCACGCTAGACGGAAATCCTTATGCAAGAAGGGTTTTAAGGCATCCCTTCTTTTGTAACATAGTTCTGTACAAACATGACCTAGCAAAGCCACAGAATCCCACAAGGGGTTTATCAATGCTTTGCACATGTAGCTGGGGATGGTTTTCTTTTCTCTGTGCTCAAGAAGCTTATCAGTTGTGCAAATAATAGCACTTGACACTTTCACAGGTGTGTCTTGTAATGCTGAAGTTCTAATGTCTGAGCGTTTGGCGTTTGCCGGAAGTTTGCTCCAAATTTCCTCGTTTACTTTGGGAACAAGCACATTGTCACAATTACTTGGCTTCTTATATTTCTGGAGAATTTCCTTTCTCTTCTCCACAGAATACTCTGCATTAAATTTCCCATTTACTAACTCAGCAAGGCCACTTACATTTGGCGGACCTGTGTCTTGTGAACAGCTCAGAAAAGAGCTGATTGCAGACAACAAACTAGCGTTGTCGGAGTCTCCATCCTCCATATCCTCGAGGACGGTATCCTCTATTTCATCGATATCACCACCTCCAAACAAACTTAAGGCATCCGCCTCACTTGCATCATGGCGATGCAGCGTATTTGCTTTCTCTGAAGCATCGTTTTCGTCCTCGTCTGAGGACATTTCGTTGGCTTTCTGTGAAACCGTGTAAGATTTCCTTCGTTTGGATGTTTTTGTTTTATCGTCAGGAGATGACCGTTTGTGGCTTACTAGCTCTTGAAGCAAGCTGTTTCCCGAATCGATGCTAGCTTTCATATTATTTAGGACAGGGATGAGAGTGCTAGACTCTTGCTCACTTGGCTTTTCCGTGGTACTATCGTTGTTGTCAGTGGCGGCCATTTCCCTTTGTAAGAAAACAGAAAAACGCGGGAAAACACAAAGTGGCACAAAACCGCTTCAATACGGTACAAAAAGACAGCAATATTACCTCTCGAGATTCCTGAAATTCAGCCAAAAGGAAAACGAAATTCAGACGGTTTAAAGACCCAACAAACAGCATAAAAAACCTTAGAAAAATCTGTGGGAGAACACCTCTTCGCCTGCTCAATGCGAAGGCACGACACAACTGATTAATGCATTACGCTACTCTCTCTCTCGTACCAGTCCCTCACGACCTGGGCTGATAATGAAGTAGAATGTTTGTCGCACTGCTGATTTCCAAACCTTCGAAAAACTCTATGAGTCTAACAATTTTGTCATCATGTAATTCTAAAGGACTAATCTTCGACTTTTATCTAAATCGAAAGAGAAATAAGTGTTGGTTGGCGGCGTACAGTTGCGACCTATTTACATATCAGTATAATGGTCGTAACGCTTCTTGATTGATTACACAACTTTGCCGGCTTTACACAGTAAATACTGATACTCCTGGGTTCAAACCATTTACTGTGTTACGTTCACTTGGACGACAGAACGAACGACTTGCGAACAACTACATCAGTTCGGTAAGTACTGTCAGACGAATACGCCAACAACTTTGGTTCAACCACCGCTGCAAAGACCAGGGTCTCGTTCCGGCCGGACTTAAACTTAAGTCTCCGTTGAACACACAAGAGGCCATCCAGATCGTCAAATCCACCTGCAGACGTCTGGTCAAAGCACGGATAAACGACTGTCACAGAAGACTCAACTACTGCAACAATAGACTACAACAACAACTTGACAAACTTAAACAACTGTTACCGACTAACTTACTTGACACTGTTACGACAATCGCCGACAGGCGAGCCGAAAAAACCACAGACCGCGTTCGTACTGAACAAGAACGAAAACTGACAACACTTCAACGCAATAAAGACAGAAAACGACCGAAAACTGACGACAACTGGGTCAGGAATA